>NC_056729.1:39748153-39926263 GCF_019279795.1 Protopterus annectens | reverse complement strand
GCCCAAAAGTTTGCCTTTGGTTGGAATGGGGGTTTTGTTTTTTCCCCTTTGCCCCTTTTTTGGAACCTAGTTTACCTTTCAAAACAGTCACTACAGCCATTGATGAGGGCAACGCAATCCATACAGCCTACCTGGACTTGCCTAAGGCCTTCAACACAGTACTCCACTCAGGCATCATAGACAAGCTCATTAGCTTACATGTTACTACATATGTCACATGATGGGTTGCACACTGGTTGACATACAGAATCCATAATATCGATATTGTAGGAGCCATGTCAGACTCAATGCCATTCACATGTGGTATCCCACAGGCCTCTGTCCTAGGACCCTCTTGTTTGGCATTTATTTCTCAGATGTAAAAGCAAACATGTGCGGGTTGTGGATGACAAAGTTCCCAGATGACTGCTAACTAAGCGCCATTGTCGTTACACCAGCTGACACACACATCCTACAGACAGGCCTCACTGCAACGGAAAACTGGTGCCAGGATCATGGCCTAACACTGAATGACATGCAATGTATAGTCATCCCCTTTGGGTGGAACTACATGCACACAACATATCACATGGACATACCTATAGATACAGACCTATGACACATACGGAGGGTTCACAGTATGCAGACTATTAACCTGTTACTTTACATTACCTGTGTTTGTCGCAGCTGGTTGCGGTACCGCCACTACAGCTTCCTGCTGCTGCTGGCATGGCTTGGTACTGTCACTGCTGACAGCTTCAACTCAGTTTGTGTACCGTGTGTTGTTGTTTGTGTTGTTATTTTTTATTTAATTTTTTCTCTCTCTCTCTCTCTCTGTCTCTCTCTCTCTCTGTCTGCCTCCAGACAGTGCAATGAAAGTATTGCATGTGTGGAGTGTGAGTACAGGATGCTTTGTAGGTATCTGCATAAGTCCATGTGATGGCCTCTGCACCAATTGTAAGCCAGCATTTGCTAATTGCATGCAGCCAGTTGTGTACTGATTGCAGTTCTCACTGTGATTTCAGGACAGTGCTATAAAAGGGTATGTGAGATAGGCGTTGCCCTTTCAGATTGTAAGGGTGGGGACCATGCTGGTATGCTGTGGACACTGTTCTGTGAGTGTAAAGGTTAGTATCTCTCTCATGATTCAGGCTGTGTTGTAGATTCACATTTCTCCATTCATCTCTCCTGTTTCCTGTAGTAAGTGTGTATGCACACTGACACCTACAACTATATATATATATATATATATATATATATATATATATATATATATATATATATGTAAATATACATACATTTATATATGTACATTAGCTGACATTATTACCTACTAGCTACCAACTAGCATGGCTGTTTCTGTTCACACACTACTATTATGGAAATCCACTAGTTTTGACAGTAAGTATAAATGACATGCTTTGTGTACTACACATCCTATACTCCCTTTACATTCATTCCTACTATTACATGATATATTTATTTTAGCACAATGCTCTTGTATAAGAGTCATGGCTTAGTGGTAGGTCATGCAGACTATTGTTTCCAAGGTCCTGGGTTCGGGACTGACAGTGGGATTTTATTTTGCTTTTGAACTGACTACAGGACCTGTCAATCAGAGTGACTAAGGCACTTTTAAGCAGTTGTAACCGGGTTAGCGCTGGTTTGCGGAGCTCCCCGATGTCACTGGCGTTCAGCTCCGCGCACACCCGCTTACAACTGCTTAACAGTGCTTACTCTGGCGCACACCCACACTATTTTCTTTGAAAGAAATGAAAATGGGGAGAAAGGAAAGTGGTGAAAAAGGGGTCACAAAGAGGGTAAGACAGTAGGGAAACAAGCTTGGGTTTTGCAGGAGGGATGTAGGTAAGGCCCATAGCTGCCCATTTCTTCATCAGCAACAGCTGTGCATATGTATGTAATTTGGTGTGACATTTGAAACCTTCCACCCCTGAGAGAGGTGTCAGGACAACAATAATACTCATACAGCCAATTGTAATTGATAGTTTCCATGTCCAGCAGACATGTGTGTGGAATGGGCAGCTATGTATGGGGCGTAATTGTTTTGTGGGTACAGAGTGCCCTTTTTTTTTTTTTCAGGTGAGAGTGGTATGTCAGGTGAAGGAAGTCGGTATAGCTGGGGAGGTAGGTTGGGTAGGTCAACAGACAAGACAACAAGATGCATACAGGGGCGGTGTATGACACGTGTGGGTGGTTACACAATTGATGGGGACGGATGTTTGGATATCCAGAGCCCATGAGCCCACAGATGGCAACAGTGGAACTGATATCCCCACCCATGGGCAGTTGCCACTGTTCCTTCACTGCCCAGGACAGGGCTGTGCTGGGGGCTGTGTAGGCCGGGCAACAGGCATGCCCGTATGTTGTGCCACCTGTGCCTCAAGCTGGCATAGGGGCCCAAGAACAGAGTCCCGGATCTCCCTACGCACCACAGTCCGGACGCTACGGAGGGTGAGTGGTGGTTCTCCTCTGGCCACACTTGCAGAGGGGGTTGGGCCCCATCCCCTGCAGCTTCCACCACAGGTGGCACAGGGCCACCAGAGGAGGGTCCAGACTGGGCACTAGTGCCAGGTGCACTCGCCAGCTGAGGTGGGAGAGGTGGGTCCGCTGGAACCCGCCTTCCCTGTTGTCCTATGTTTTGCATTATGTCATGACAGTTTGGGTTAGTAACATACAATACCATTCGCAATTAGTTGTAACAGCATGCATTAGTATTCCCATTAACCAAACACCCAGATATTCACACCATTGAACAGCAAGCATAACACATGCATAATTTGAACAGCAATACACAGTCCAACAACATGCAGGGTAGATTGATGGCAACAGGCCATCAGGTTTGGATGTATGAACAGGGCAGATGCATCAACGTACATGCAAATATTTATGACCCAACAGGACAAATGTGCAGGGTGTTAATTGTGATTGCACATACCAATTTCACGTGGAATGGATTATATGTGGTTATAGGGTGGGGTGGAGAAAATAATATTAACACCTTCGAATACCAATACATATGCTGTACATTTCTAATAGCTGCAGATATATACACACAACTGTTCTAACTACAGTTTCCTATATGATAACTACTTCAATTTGGTGATAGGACTGTTACTGCTACATCAATATACATTTTATTGTTCTTCATACACGTTCATATCTGGCTTTGTTCAGCTACATCATCCTGCTACATTTGCTTTATATAGCTATAGACAACTGTGGATGTTTGGTATTTCAGACAATCATACTATCTGCATATTGCAGACTGAGAGCAACATATCCAGATTTTGGGATACACATTCCAGCTGCAGCAACACTTTGAACACATTTTGCAGTTTGGTTCTACTTGTCACATTCATTTCATTCTGTACTGACTGCAGTATACTTTATTCAGGGGTTATTACTACTTTATTGGTGGATTCATAACTCTTTCTCACACTCTCTCACTTGTTTTCATTTTACTATTCAGGATGGTACTTACTTCTAGGCTTTATTGACATGTTTTACCTGTAGTTATTACAATCCTTTCCAGCAGTCTCACTTCTGTCATGTTTCAGTATTTCAACAGGGATATATTTCACACATGTGATTTGCTCATCTTCTGCAGCTGTACTTTTCAGCCTGCTGCAGGTTGTGTACTATTATATTACAGGTGGGGCATCTTTATTGCAGACTTTATTTCAGACATTTTCATTTTTCTGTTTGGATTACAGACTGCAACACACTTTTGTAATCAAGCAATACTTACAAACACTCTTACACTGTTACTTGCACATTGTATTACTTAGTGACTACACTGCACTCTTTTGCTAACTGTCATACTTTTATATTTCTTTACAGTTACTGGGAGTGGATTACTGACCTGCCTGGTGGCGCAACCGTACCAGCCTATCGCCATAGGCTCTGCGGTTCGCAGAACGGACACCTGCAGCTGTAATATAAATGAAGTAATATTGGAATACACATCTCCATAATATCAGCTAGTTTAATTTCTTACATACATAATTAAATGTAACTTACTCAGTAGTGGGGCGTTGGGCATTTGCCGGGCCTCCTGGATCCAAAGGTTCAATTGGTCCTGCTTACGTCTCTTCAGGTCCGCATAGTGGTGATGGACCTGCTCACCAGTCCTTAGAATCCCTGTGGCACTGGTGAGATCATGAGCCAACCGGTCCCATGCCTCAGCCCTATATGCTCCCCACAGGACCTGGCCCTGCATGAGTTGGGCCTCATGATTGTGGACTAGGAGCCAGACCATGTATCTGGACTCCTCAACGCCCCACCTCTGTGCTCAAAAGCAGCAACCCTCACCTACTCCTGACATTCTGGCTGCAAGTTAGTTCTACAATTGTTTATGCTGTGTATTCCTGCTTATGGGGCTTATATATGCCGTTTTTCCCGCACTTATCTGTGATTGGCCATTTTGGAATTGTATCAACTTCACAAAACCTGCTTTGTCATGCTCCACTTTGTATTCATTCCTATATATTTGCTATTACGGCATTTCTAGGTACAGCTGTCATGGCTTAGTGGTTCAGTACCTTGACTATGGTGCATGGTATCCTGGGTTCGAACCTGGCCACTGCTTTTTATATTTTATGACTGTCTAGACAGGTTAGGGGGTGTGTCTGTGTAAAGGAAGTTTTGATACAGCTTGCTCAACGTTGCCCGTCGGTTAGCTTGTTGGCGCGGTGCGCAGCTCGCAAGCGTTATGCTGGTTTACGCTTCATTTGGCTGTCAGTATGCATATTACACTCAGCTCAGCTAGGGGCACACAGTTTCAGTGTGTTAAACCACTGCTCACCTACTTGCACTCATTTTACACCTGTTAAACCACTGCTCACCTCCGGGCAGATGCACTCACCTTGTTAAACTGTAGCTCAACTATAGGCACATCTGGCATTTTTTATTATATTGTTGTCTCACATTTCTTCTAAATAAATGGACTATTTCATTACATTTTACATAAAATATAATTTTATATGTGTACATATTTGTCAGGGACTTGTTTCGTGCTTATTTTACTAAAAATAAAAATTGATGTTGTGGGGGCTCGAACCATGACTGCCTGCTCTTCAGCTAACGTCTATACCACTATGCTATTGCTTCTTGGCTTACCTTGCATATTTAGTTCTCATATGCTTTTCCACTGACTGCTAACTGTGACTAAGCTACGGGCATGCCCGCGCAAATGAGCGCACTCATGGGCAAACATCTTTACGATTTTAAAAAAATATATAACATGTTCATTTATATATTTTATGTTCATAGTCTGTGGGGGCATGTGTTGTGTTGTGTTTATTCACATTTCCATGGCCACTGTCGTGGGTGTTTACTTTGGGCACTTTTACTCTTCTGGGGGCATGTCCGCTTGCAGGGCTCGGCGTACGGACATGCCTCCTACTGTCTTCCACGAACTGTGTTAGCCTTAGGTATGATTCAGCATGCTCTCATGCATATGCATGACATGCTGACGTCACACCGTTTAACTGCAGCCTCCGTGTAAGCCTTGTATCTCTTACACGGAGGCTTCGTGAATCCTGCCCTTTGTTATTTCCTCTTGGTATCTTTTTTGGCCTTCTGTGGAAAGTTGCATAATGTCTGTTTTTAGACTTTTCTATTGTCCCATCAGCAGTTCTGCTGATGTGAAAATGCACAAATGCACGCAATCAGAATAACAGAAATATGAACGGAAACATATGTTCTGTTCCTATTGAAAAAACATCACTTATTGCTGAATTTGTAAAAAAGGATGTCTGTTAATAGATATTTGTACTGCAAACATGAGAAAAGCATGTGATACTTGCTTTCCAATATTGCTTTGTTAGGCTTTTTCTGATGCTGTGAAGATATGTATAGTATGAATGCCCATTTTACATTGCTAAACTCTATACATATATTCAAGCAAACTTTTTATTCTATGCTTTATCTTTCAGCATATTTACAACATAATTAATTTCAGTCTTATATTCATAATCTCTAACAATTCCCTCATTTTTTAAACATACTCAAAACACTTTATACTGATATGTATTTTTGATCACATTATATAGAAAACACATTAAGAAACAAAACCTTTAGTCTTCTTTTGATACAAGTCAAAATGCAATTTTAGATAGTTAATACAATTATATCAAGTATTACTACTAAAACTGAATGCATTTAACAACTTTTTCGTTTGCAGACCATTCTGTGAAAATATTTCATCAGTTATGGGCTGTGTCTGCATTAATTTTATTTTTTAACTTGATTAATTTATTCTTTTGCAATCAGAGAATTTAATTTATGACTTAGAACTGCTCCATTAACTCTTTGCAACTGTTGAATTAGAAATGGACTAATATCTATAAAAGACAAGAACTATGTGCTACTGCAAGCATTTATACACTGCTGAAAATATATAGTTTCAATGTAATTTTAACCATAACATTGTGGTTATATTTCTGAACTGCCCATAAACTTTAATTGACAGTGAAATATACTCTGAAAAATGATGTTTACATATTAGTCCATTAGCTGTATGAACACAATATTTTAATATATTTTTCTCTAGCTGGGGTAACCAATACTAGTACAGATAAAATGATGGTCCAAAACCAATGATAAAACTGTAACTTGAAACCAGTGAAAACATTTTATTAAACATGGCTTTTCACACATATTCATTACTAGACATTCATTTTATTTGTACTGAATTCTTCTGCATTTGTATATACAAATACTGTAAAGTACATTTAGTCTAATCTTACAAATTTAATAACATTAATATTAAGCAAAATCTTGGAAAATGTTTATGTCTCTTTAGAAATATCTAGTGGAATTGGCACCAAAGGCATACATCCTGTTATTTTAAACTACATACTCAGCAATTAGAAACATTCATGCTTTTTTATACCAACATTGTTTTGCCAAAACATATTGAAAATAGTGACAAGTCTTGTTCAATTTTTTACACATCTTTACTCTCTCTTGTATAGCTGTTATAAAGCAATTTTAAATCATCTTGCGTATAGCTTTACAGTTTAACAGGTTGTAAATATAATTTAATACTAAGCAATACAATAATAACTAGCATAAAATATCTTGGACTTTCAGATTTAATCTGTTTACCAGTGTTTCTTATGCACCAATGCCTGCCCCCCCCAAAAGAGTATTGTCAAGAAGGAATGAAATATTATTTCTTCCTGTAGCTCTATTTCAGACCCTTGTGCAGTACTGCTTATACAGTCAGTGTAAAATTGAGAAAGTGCCCCTCCCCCTGCTGCATTGCAGTATTGTTTATTTGCTTTATTAGGTTAACAAACTATGGACCTTTGTCTAATTTGATCATTTTTATAAAGCTTTTGCTGTTTATTACCACTAGTAGGTATTTATACCTTGTTGCATAATTGATTTGAAGTGTATGTATATTATGGCCCATTTGCTGGCTGTGCTTGATGTAACTAAGTTTTCTACTTTTAACATTTACTTGCAAACTGATTATTAAGAACATGTTTGCACAATTGTGACATTTTATTACAAATACCAAATAGTGTTACATGTAAACATTTAACAATTATGTTTTAATAACAATAATAGTTTAGAAAAATATAAGCCACTTGTCTGGCAATAAGTCTTGTTTTTGATCTTGTTTTTATAACATTTCCTGTAACTATTTATCCAGTCTGGGAAGGTCTGAATTCACATTTTATACTCTATAAACTATAGTTAACTTTTTTAGCATTGTTCTTTAAATTACCTGTTAATACACTTACAGTTTGAAATTAGAATGTAGTTGTAAAACATTTAGAAATATAATAAGTATTTGTGATTTGCATAACTATGCATTTATACTACATAAATAGACATTATTTTACAATTAGTTTATATGGATTTCAGTATTTTTATTTATTTATTTAACTGTCCTGCCATTAATTTTACAGAAACTATTTGACTAATACCATCTGTGATTTTATTTTTTTTTAATTCAGAACTTTAACTGTTTGATGTGGTGTTACTATACAATTATAAAAAAATATATAATAAAAACAAAATAGATATTAGCTTAACTAACACATTTATATTTACATTATTTATATTTGCTGTTGTCTGCCTTTTATTCTTGTGCATTGTACTTCAGATAAAAAGAAAATACATGCATGTCAGTCTTGTGACTTTAAATCTTTACTGTTATTAACTATTTTCATTTGATTTCTATACACTAAAACTGTTGTGTACCTTTTGACTATGCTATTAGAATAGCAGTTATATGGTCTACTTTATTGTACTACTGATACATGTATTGCTTTAACTGAATGGAAGTTTTAAACATTTGAGAATGATTTGTCCAGATTCTACCATCCTACCATGTATGCTTAACCATTCTCAAAACACAAACATATTATAAAATATATTTCTTTTGTACAAATCAGCTGTAGTTTCCTATTCTTTTTAAGCTCAGCTGTTATATGGAGGAAGTCAGTCTCTGTCAGTTTAGCTAATTTATTTTCTTTATCCTGCAACTGCTGTTCAAGCATTTCCTGTAATGTTGCATGGTCTTTCTGATATTTTTCAGTAACCTGTTATGCTGAATCTAAAACTCCTATGCACTTTTGAAAAGATGTATGTATAACTTGTCTAAGCTTCCTGAACTCATTGTGTCTGTCTTTTAGAAGTTTATTACATTCTTTTGTAACAAGATGTACTAAAGGTTCTATCAATAACTGATTTGACTGTTGTTGCAACTCTGAAATAAACCTTTTACATCTGGTGACAGAAACTATCTAACATTTGAATATAATGTCAGCATATTAACTTTTTCTGGTTCTTTACCATTACAATTTTTGTCTGCACAGTCGAACCTTTGAATAATGCCATGCATTGTATTTTTATGACATTCTACACACAATAAACATTTTTTATACCACACATGATTTTGTTTCAGATACCAGTCAAGTATTGTAATCCATTTGCATAATGCCTTACTATTAACTTGCCCTAATAATGTTTTACATTTGCTAATATGCTGTATATATACATTTCATTCTGTTATTATTATTATTATTATTATTATTATTATTATTATTATTATTATTATTACATTTATGGCATTCATACTGTATGTAACACAGAAAACGTTTCTTGCAGTCAACAGAGAGACAGATGGCTAAGCTGCTTTACTGTAGATGGCTGAAAAGTTTCTGTAGTCACTTGTGAAGTTGGTACAGCAAAACTGGCAGTTTCAGTCTTACAACTTTGTATTGTACCTTTTTTGGAGAATTTATGTCACTGCTCACCTTTTTGCACTGCAGTCTCACTCCAGATTTAGACATCTGGTGAACTGTATTATTGCTGAAAACTGTAGAAAACTGAAGAAATCTGAAGTACTTCACATAAACTTTAGTTACTGTGCTTTTACAGGAGTGACTTTATATAAGGCATTACCCAATCACTCACTCCCCCTGTTTTTGGATATAGGCTAGGAATGTTTGTTAGGGTCACCATTGAAAAATATATTTTATGTATTTAGCTGCTTCTTTCACGTCGGGGTCACCATTGAAAAATTTATTTTAATTTGTGCACTACTTCTATGCTGTGCTGGATCCAAAGTCTTCTTAAGACACAAAGTCTTGCAGGCTGTTTACTGCTGAAATCAAAGTCACAGAGCTTTGCTTGACTCCATCTGTAGTCTGTTTAAAGCACCAAGCTTTTCAAATTGCACACTGATAAAGAAATATATTTTGCAGCTATAAGCACAGTTACAGATAACTTATTTTTATAACAAACAACACTTACTCTTTCTGTCAATTTGTAGCATATATTTACAAAGTTTTCCTTCATTACAGATATGAATGATGACTTCTACAAAATACCCCTCTCTGTCCCTCTCTCTACTGTAGTTGTTATATAGAGTGCTAGTCACGCACGTAGATTTTATTTCCTCTTGGTATCTTTTTTGGCCTTCTGTGGGAAGTCATATAATGTCTGTTTTTAGACTTTTCTATTGTCCTGTCAGCAGTTCCGCTGATGTGAAAATGCACAAATGCACGCAATCAGAATAACAGAAGTATGAAAGGAAACATATGTTCTGTTCCTATTGAAAAAACATCACGTATTGCTGAATTTGTAAAAAAGGATGTCTGTTAATAGATATTTGTACTGCAAACATGAGAAAAGCATTTGATACTTGCTTTCCAATATTGCTTTGTTAAGCTTTTTCTGATGCTGTGAAGATACATATAGTATGAATGTTCAATTTACATTGCTAAACTCTATACATATATTCAAACAAACTTTTTATTCTGTACTTTATCTTTCAGCATATTTACAACAGAATTAAATTCAGCCTTATATTCATAATTTCTAACAAAAATACCTGAGAAGTAGTCATTCCCCTTGTTGAGACAACTCTGTACACAGAAGCCTAAGATTTATTGTGTTTCACATAGCAGAGTTTAATGCAATCAGTCAACCATCTAGATAAGGTAATGTTTGAAACTTTAGAATACAATTACATATTAGAAAAGGATACTAACAGTTGTGAATCTTTCCTTAAAGACTTGGTGCTGCCCACATAAGATCAAGCTGTCTGTGTAAACCCATACAGTGTAATAAATATGTACCTCTATTACACTAATTGGGAAAGAATACAGACAGCTTAATAGCTTGATTGGGATTTCTTTCCATATCTTCCTTATATTAAATGAAGAAAATGTTGATAAAACTCTCTATCCTTATAGAAAATTTAACATGGAAGATAATCACATAGTGGTTTGAACCCTAAAACTCTTCCAGCTGAATTAATAGCCACAAGAAAGAGTGTTTTCTGTGATAAATATTTCAGTTCTACAGTAGCAAGTAGTTTGATAGAGAAGTTGATGTTAACATGCTGCTAGACCAATATCCTGCATCAGGTTTGAGATTAATTCCACAATATCCTTTTTTTTCTGTTGTCCACATTAGTGCCACTAGGCTATTTGCCTGCCTCTTTACAGAGGTGGCTCCAAGGTAGTATTTAGTCTACTGGGGGAAATTTGGCAAGGGCTTTGGGAATCTACCCTTGCCCATCATTGTTGTCAGTGGGAACCATTTTGGAGGTGCACTTCCTGTTTCCATTTCGGGCACAGAGGCAGCCTGGAGAAACAGGGAAGCAGATGGAAAGAGAATGAAATGATGAAGTAGTGAAAGAAATGAAGGAAAAATCAAATATCAAGACAAGAGAAGGTGTGCAGGATTCTGAGGAAATATTTCAAAGAAATTTGTTTGATGGAGATGATGAATATATAATTGCAACCCTCCAGTTTGCAGAGTTGCTGGATGATTTACTCAAAGAAATGATGGTGCAGAGTGAGCCAGAAAATGAAGGAGATGTTTTCTGGGGGGACATTATGGAGAAAATACAAAAGGAGGATGGAGAGACAATCCTGCAGAATAGTGGTGACATGGAAAGGAAAACATATGAAGAGAAGTAAAATATGGCAAAAGTGGAGTAGCAGAAAAGAGGGCAAAAGAAAATTAAAAATGGAAGCATGTGGTTAAGACTCAAAGTAAAGATGACAAAGAAATGGACAATTTAATGGCACTGTTGGGTGTAAAAGCGCATGCGGTAAGAGCATTTATTCTTATTAACATATTACATAATAATACATATTATTATTTCTTTAAAGATCCTACTTCATAGAATTTTACATTGGTCATATTAATTCCTTTTTCATACAAAATCATGCTTGTAGTCATACCCCTCAACCTCTTAGCAGAAATAATCTGAACAAAGCCTAAAATAATGGGGGAACAAAGGCCCAAAAATAGGGACAGATTTTAAATACTGCTCTTATAAACTTAGATAGTTGCTCAAATAACAGGATTTGAGTTAGCATGCATTTTCTGATAGATATGAGGTCTTTATCACAACCACATGTCATTATTTAGTGTCTTCAGTCCTCAGTAATTTGCCATAAAATTACAGATTTTATTCTTGGCTGGAGTGCCTTCTGTGTGGAGTCTGCATGTCCTCCTCGCGGTCAAGTGGCCTGTGAAAGACATGCGTGAATGGATGTGCCTTTGCTGAAGGTTGGGTGTCGGGCTGGCAACTCGGCACCATAAAAATCTACTGCCAATCATTAGCAGACCGGAGTTCTGCTGTGGCAACCCCTAACTAGGGAAAAGCCAAAAAGACAAACAACAAGGAACAGATCAAGAATATAAGGCAGAAATCTGGGCATTTGAGAGGTATGTTTGCAATAACCACTTCCACTGTTTTAGATTTTGCAGCTATTGAAGCATCATTTCTACAACAGTAATATATATCATCCTAGTTTCTATTTTTGTTTCCATTAAAAAAAAATGTAAAAAATTCCTTCTCGATCTTTCTGCAATGTCACTTGGGAAAGATTCAAATTAAGTGTTGTTGACTACTACACCCTCAGTTTACCAAGCATTCACTTTCCACTTTCAAGTGTGAGATGTGATACTTTCCAAACTCACACACTCTATAATTAATATGCTACCTTTGTTGAAATTCTCATATCTGACTTGAAAGTGTGCAACTTTATACAAATCTCATTAGTGGAATACTACACAATTCCTTAATGTCATTTATTTTGGCAATAGCTACTACCCTGAAGCATATTACTAAAGCCATCCAAATTCAATAAATCCATTTGATTTTTGTGAAAACGTGCAACCCATCCTGCAAATGATTATGTTTCTTCAACCTTGCAAAAGTCAGGTTTCCTATTGTCTTTTAAAATGGCATTACTAGCTCTGACATCTGAGATGGCCAGCAGTCCAGCTTGTATCTGCCAGGACACTCACTTTCCATGTTTTTTAAAGCATAATTATATCTGCCTTCCTCAAGTCAAGAAAGGCCATTCTTGTTTCTGCTTACAATGAGATGCCTACTTTGTGAGATCACTCCTTTTACCACAAACATGTTGATCACCTTAGCTGACAACATCTGCATTTTACCTATGTCATTCTACCACCTGACTGCATTAGAAGGAGTCACCCATTTTGATATTCTGCCCTTCTGTCCATTTATTATTATATAGATATTTTTCACTGCCATACTTCTGTTCTACCAAATTATGCCTGAACTAGCTAAATGGTGAATGACCACTCTGAACTTTTGCCGCCAAGCATATTCTCTCTGTCATATGTACAGGGTAGCTCCTATCATACGGAAATTCAAATCTTTGATCTAGGCTGGCAGAGTTCTTAGTTAATAACCTTCATTTGATTTCTGTTAATGGGTAAATAACCCCTAGTAGTGGCTGATGTAAATGTTGTGAGGAGAATATGGTCACTTCACAAGGCCCATTAGATGGAAGCCCTTTTAGTCAGGACTGAGGACTCATATGGTAATTTGTCACCCACCACTATAACTTCTCCAAGGTTTTGTAAGCTCAGTTATACTTTTTTTTTTTTTTTTTTTTTTGGGGAAAAGGTGCACAGTTCTCAAAAATGTTGAGGCAACAATCAAAGCACAAAATTAATATTATTAAAATAAAGTGATAAAGAAGTTGTCTTGTTTACAGTATATGAACTGCTCATAGGTTCATAGGTAGGTGCTAGGCTATCTGCCTGAAGGCATTTATAAGCCTAGCCAGAATGTGTTGGCTTTCGCCGCTCCCTTATATTAGTTTCCTGTGCCTCTGTTCAGCAGAGCCACTTAAGTGATCCCTGGAGTAAACTTATAGGTTCATAGGTAGGTGCTAGGCTATCTGCCCAAAGGCATTTATAAGCCTAGCCAGGTACTTTGCCTCTACTTCTCATAGTGCCAGTCCTTCAAATGATTACAAATTGTAGTTTCATAAAGAAATCACAATTGAAGCCACAAAAAAGTAAGATGTAAATGGTTGAAAAGACGCAAAACTCTATGTTTTCAGCTACTGCTCCAGACTGCTCAAGAGAAAAATCTAGCCTTATAGTTTTAGTGAGCTTTTGTGATATAAACTAATATAATCAATCTGTGCAATCAATACTGAACATCAGAAAGCAGCTGCATTGACAACTAATTGTGTGGAATAACCCTTCAGTTAAAGGTAATTCAAGTTTTAGATGCTTAGCAACCTGAAAAATAATTTATGTAATTTTTAGAGAGTAAACTTTTATTTCTTCTCAGTAAATATTAAATCAGACAACAAAAGTTACTTTACAAACCCTCACATATTATGCATGCCTCAACCCTAAGCAGATAATTCTGATTCCATGAGAATTAACTTTGTGATGACATTATGACAAGCAGCAAACACTTGCGTAATGGTTTCAAAGCCAAGAAACTTACCAAGACAAACATTTAAGTAGCCCACCCTAAATTTAAATCTGACTATTCAAACATTGCATTTTGTCATAAGATATTCATGCGCATATAAAGGTCAGTTCTTTTGGGAAATGTCTTTGTTGTTTTAAGAACAGGTAACAAATAGCATCACTAGTAATGAACATGAAGTAAGTTAGAGAAACAACAAGTCAGATGACAGCAATTGGGAAATTCCTTTGTTCATCTATGACTTATTAAATAGCATCACTCTGATGTCTGCCTGTAGGGTTGCTGTTCTTACAGAAATGCAAGGTATGTAAACAGTACATTTGACATCTACTTATAAAGATCAAAACTTATAAGATCTTTCTCAATTAGTCGGTATATCTCTTGTTTAACAAGTTCTGTGGTGTATTTAGTGTTCTGTACCTGTGAGTTAGAATGCTATTAAAAATTCAGGCAGGAAAATATTTAGAGTAAAATAAAAAAGTCAGACTCAGATACTTTGAGGGATGCATTTGTGCACCACACCCTGTGATATTTATAGACATTAGCTGCACAATGATGGAGGGATAGCAGTGTTTCAGAGGAGGGAAACCTTCTCAGCTCCAATATGATAATCAACAGGGCTAGGTCAGCACTGCAGCTGTTAGTGCAGATACATGGGCATGCAGTGGAAAATAGGAAGCAACTTGCTTATTAGGCTTGGGATGGTGCTTCACATGACCATCCTGTCATTTACAAGATGCTGCAAAAAGATCCAGTATGTTACAAACGATTGCAATAATTCACAGTCATTCCTAAGATATGTCTAATTACCCTATATGCTATGCAAAGGGCGTACATAGATGTAGATTTAATCTCATGGCTTTGGGCATGGGAGACGATCTAGAGATACTTGAAGGTTGCAGGGACAGATTGTACCAGTATTTATAAGGAATGTGTACACATCTCACATATGACAGCATGGTGGGCAGGCGTGCTAGAAGCAGGTATAATTATCTGATATGGGGTAACTTGCTTATCCTGTATCAGATCAGGGTGGAACTTCAACAGTGACAATCACCTAGAGATAAGGTTTACACCTTCAGGTGACTAGTACCGCCACAGTAGTTCTTCTCTACCACATATTCACATGCATGGTCACACCTATGGTCAATTTAGAGTGTCCAGTCCATTTACTGCACGTCTTTGGAATGTGGGAGGAAACCAGAGCACCTGGAGGAACCCCATGTGAACAGATGGAGGACATGCCGACTCCACAAAAAAAACTAGTCCAGTCAAAAATTGAACCAGGGAACCTTTTGCAGTAAGATGACAGTGCTATCTGCTGTACCTCTTACTGTGAGATGACAAGTCTATCCAATGTGCCATTCATACCTGCCAACAGAAAAAAATTGTACTCATGAGATGCTACAACAGACTAACAAGGTCAAGTCATACAAACAGTGCTTGGTCAATGATAGAACCTGAGTTAATATGTAGAGACAGCATTATGCACTGCGCTGTGCAAGGCTCTGTACCATAACTGTGTACATTTCAAAACAACAATTCTAAATAAAATACATGCCCAAATGACCTGCAAGGCAAATGGAACAATATATGACATGCAGCAACAATACCAGTGATGTGACAGAACATGAGATTACCTGCAACAATTAGTTCTTCCATTGCCATTCTGGGACACCATTCAGCACATAAAATGTGATATATTAACATAACAGAAGAACAACAGAATGGTGCCATCCAGGATATCATAGTTATCACATAGAGGGATGGTGTGGGATACATGACTAGCAGTGTATAATGCAGGATACTGCATGTATACATTTAGGCAACTTGTGCAAAGCCCAAGATGGTGTTGAAAGGACATTAATATATAGGATATATGCCCATACCCTACCACCATGTGTATTATTGTACTCTTCCCAATAAGACATCTACCATGCTGAAGTGGCAATCCTTTTAGTAACTGCTGTAAAGAACTAGCTATGGGATCTGGATAGCGGATGTCTGAGTACTTATGAGAAAGAAATTCTACACATTTCATTAAATGCAGGCCATTTTTTCATGCTTGCAACAGTGATCTGAGCCAGAGACACTAAGAGAAAGCCCTATCATATAATATGCAACAAATGGTAATAGCAATGTATAGATATTTATTATAACAGTTATTAAATACAATTAATATTTACAACAAAGAATGCACCTACGAGCAGCAAGGGTCAAGATTTATTATAAATATGGAGTAACTACATAAGTGAAAGGGCCCATTATGGACTATTTTCACCCGTGATAAAGGCCACAAGGATTTGGGTAAATGTTATGTGCATATTGGTAACCTGGCAACTAACATTTGTTAGGTCAAAAAAATGAATACGTCAAGAAAAAGTACAGTTTTGTACCTACCATAAATGTAGATGTTCGAGGATTCCATTGCTGCAGTCCTTACTATTGGGTATAGTCCGCGTCCAGTCGGCCCGAATACCAGAGTATAAGGCTGACGTCGGTCATGTCGCCTTAGACTGGCGTCAGTACGTCAGGGTACTAATGCGCATGACCGACGTCATATCCTCAGTCTTTTCTTGCCCCAGATGTCAGAAGACCCTAAAAAGACAAGGCCCAAAATACCTGCACCAAAAACATGTACAATATATACAAGAGTATATACAAACATATAAGCATGGAAACTCACCTACATAACCACCCCTAAACACAGAGGGGAAGGAGGGAGGGTAAATTGGACTGCAGCAATGGAATCCTCGAACATCTACATTTATGGTAGGTACAAAACTGTACTATGTTCTTCGTCTTCCATTGCTGCAGTCCTTACTATTGGGTAGAATCCCAAAGCAGAGGTAAGGGAGGCTGGCAAATCATAAAGAAGGAGGAGCTGACAACATGCCTTGCAAAACAGCTGTGGCAAAACCAGCCCTAGACTTAGAGTAGATAGGAAGGTGATAATGCTTAGAGAAAGTATGCACAGAACTCCAAGTAGCTGCTTCCAAAATATCCTTAGTTGCCACCCCCCTTAGAAATGCTGTTGAAGTGGCAGTAGCCCTAGTGGAATGAGGCCTAATCCCAGCTGGAATCTCCTTGCCATGATGGGAATAACAAAATGCAATGCAAAAGCCAATCCACCTAGAAATAGTTTGTTTTGACACAGGCTTACCCTGTGAACTCAAAGCAAAAGAAACAAACAACTGCTGAGACTGCCTAAAATCCTTAGTCCTGCTTAAATAATAACGCAATTGCCTGTGCACATCTAAAGTGTGCAAAATCTTTTCCCCTTTATTTTGAGGGTCTGCATAAAACGTAGGCAAATGAATAGTTTGGTTTAAAGCCACACTAGAAACCACCTTAGGCATAAAGGAAGGATTAGTACGTAATGATACCCTATCCTTATGGAAAATCAAAAGGGCTCTACTGCCATAAGGGCCTGCAATTCAGACACCCTCCTTGCAGAAGTAATAGCCAACAGAAAAGCAGTCTTCCATGACAAGTATTTCAATTCAGCAGTAGCTGCAGGCTCAAAAGGTTGTAGAGTAAGTTTTTCCAACACATAATTGAGATCCCAAGCAGGAGTAGGAGCTCTACGTGGGGGTCTTATATTCTTTGCCCCTCTAAGAAACTGCTTGAACAAAGGATGCGAAAACAAAGGTGGGTCACAATCATAGTGAGCTGAAATTGCTGCAGCATGAATCTTAATAGAAGAGAAGGACAATCCTTTGTCCAATAACTCAGTAAGATATTGAAGAGCCACACTCAAATTAGGCTCAGAAATCTCCAAATTCTTTGCTGTACTCCAAAATAAAAATCTCTTCCATTTTGCTGCGTACACTCTCCTTGTACTAGGTCGTCTAGCTTCCATAATCACATTTAAAACTTGTTGAGGAAGTTGAGACCTGCTGTGTTTCAACACAGAATATGCCAGGCTGTTAGATGAAGAGAGTGAAGCTTGACATTGAGCAGATGACCGTCCTTCTGAGATAACAGATGAGGAATCAGAGGTAAAGGCCATGGAGGCTTCTTTACCAGACTCCGTAGTAGTGGGTACCAGTGTTGCCGAGGCCAATCTGGAGCTATCAAAATCATCCTTGGCCTGTCTTGTCTGACCTTTAATAGTACCTTTGGAAGAAGAGGCAGAGGTGGAAAGGCATACACATGAAGATTTTCCCAACTGAAAGACAGAGCATCCACTTTCCAAGCTGTGTGATGAAACCCCTTTGTGCAATACTTTGGCAGCTGGTGGTTTAGTGGAGAAGCGAACAGATCTATGTCTGGAGTTCCCCATGACACTGTCAATGTCTGAAATACATGAAGATCCAGTTTCCACTCGTGGGGATCCATGATTTGTCTGCTTAACACATCTGCTAAGGAGTTCTGTGCTCCTGGCAGAAACCTTGCCTGAAGAGTTAGTTGCAAGCTTAGCGCAGTCTCCCATAAAATCATTGCTTGCCTGCATAGAGGATAAGAATGTGTTCCCCCTTGCTTGTTGATGTACCACATGACAGTTGTGTTGTCTGTTAGAATCAACACCTGTCCTGGAAGAAGTAACTCCTTGAAAGCCAGTAATGCGAACTGGACTGCTAACATCTCCTTCATGTTGATATGTAGATGCTGTAGTCTGGCAGGCCACTTGTCTTGTATCCACTTTCCATTTAGATGAGCTCCCCAAGCAATGTCCGAGGCATCTGTCATTAAAATCTGACTCGCCTCTGGCCGGGTCACAGAGAGTCCCTTGTTTAGGTGACATTCCTGAGCCCACCACAAAAATTCTCTTTGAAGGCAAGGTATTATGGGAATGACAGTGTCTAAATCCTGGCAGTGCTGTGTCCATACATTTTGAGATACCATTGTAACTTCCTCATATGCAGTTTGGCATTGGGAAGCACCAGAATACAAGATGCCATGAACCCTAATGCTTGAAGGACTGTCCCTGCAGTCAGCACGGACTGATGAGATAGTTGATGGAAGTAAAGTGATAGACTCATTTGTTTGTGCGCGGTTAAAAGGCCATCTGGGCTGCTGTATTCAGTCTCACACCCAGAAAGCACATGTCTTGAGAGGGTACTAGACTGGACTTTATTTCGTTCACAGAATACCCTAGGCATCTTAGCACTGCTATAACATATTCCAGATGCTGTAGAAGGTCTTCCTTTTCTTGAGCCAGAATCAGGCAGTCGTCTAAGTAAGGATAGATGTGAATTCCTTGTAGCCTGAAGTAAGCTATCACTGGAGCCAGAACCTTTGTGAATACTCTGGGCGCAGTAGATAAGCCAAAGGGCAATGCAGAGAACTGATAATGAGAATCTCCAGCTCGAAACCGCAGATATTTCCTGCAACTTAGCCTGATAGGCACATGAAGGTAAGCTTCCTTGAGATCTAAAGTTACCATCCAGTGATCCTTGCCCAGCAGAGGTAAAAGCTGTTGTAACGTCAACATCTGGAACTTGGGAATGTCCAGATAAGTGTTGAGGAGAGATAAATCCAAAATTGGTCTCCACGTGTTCCCCTTCTTTGGTACTAGGAACATGCGGGAATAAAATCCTAGGCCCCTTTCTGATACAGGGACTGGCTGAATGGCCCCCATTTGGAGTAACTGAGAAACTTGCTTGTGAGCCTCTTTTCTTTGTGGAGGAGGAACGTCTGGCATGCCTTTGAAAGGGGGCATTGTATGGAAATAAAACCTGTAACCGTGGTGAATGATGTCCAACACCCATCTGTCTTGAGTAAGTAAATCCCAATTTTCTTTGAAAAGAGACAGTCTTCCTCCCAAAGGAGCTGCCAGACGAGAATCTACTGGCAGCTGAAAAGGCAGGTCATTGGGTCTGTTTACGAAAGGACTGACCCCTGCCCTCACCAGAAGTCTGAGCAGGTGAACTCCTGTTCTAGGCCTAAAGAACCTTGAGCCCTGCCCCTACCACGTCTAGACCTACCCCTAGACTGGGAGTCATAAGCAGGATATGTCCACCCCTTAGCAGGCCAATTTCTACTAAACTTCGGTGGCTGTACCCGCAAAAAATCCTTAACAGTTTGCATAGACTTAGCTTTGTCCTCCATTTTCTTTAAAACTGCTTCCACAGGCGAACCAAACAACACATCAGACTGTAAAGGTGCATCCAAAATCCTTGTCTTAACATGCTCAGCCAAATTCTGATCCCTCAACCAGGCATGCCTGCGAAGAACAGAACTAGTGGCAGCCACCCTCGAGGAGGCCTGCACAGCATCAAAGCCACATTGCAAAGAATGCTTGCCCACTTGTTCAGACACATAAACCAAATCCAGCAACTCTTTACACTCAATACCTTCCGCCAAAGCATCCACCTTAGATTTCAATTGTGAAAGGAGATAATTTTGATATTTCAGCATGTGAAACTGACAATTCAATGCTCTCATGGCTAGAGTGGAAGAAGTATACAGTTTCTTACCCCACCTATCTAAAGCCCTCGCCTCTTTGTCAGTGGGAACAGGATTTCTAACCACAGAGGCTTTAACACCTTTAGGCCCCTGAGAAACAGTTTCTGGGTCCGCCCTAGGACTCTTAAACAAATACTTATGAGCTTCGGGCACCCTATAGTACCTATCAGGTTTAACAGGAGCAGGAGGCAAAGAATCAGGGTTCAGGGAAGCCTCTGCAAAAACATCTTCCACCACAGTCAAGACAGGAGGTATAGCTAAGGGCCTATGCTGGGGTAAAAACAAGAATTCCCTAAGCCTTTTCCTGGAATCAGAGTAATCCTGGCCTTCCCATTTAAAGCGCTCCCTCATGGAATGCAGAGTCTCTGAAAATGAAAAATCCTCAGGAGGAGAAGCCGAAGGAGTGGCATCATCCACATCAGAATCAGAATAAGGAGGATACTCCTGCAAATCATCCGCAGAAGACTCAGAAGCCTCTGAACCCTGTTCAAAACTGGCAAACTCTGGTTCCACCCTAGGCCTCTTATCAGGAGGGCCCATAGAACCTCTAATCATAGTAATCAAATCTTCTGCCATTTTAAGCATATGTTTCTTAGGTACAGAACCCGAAAAGCTAGGAGAAGCCCCCACTGAAGCTGAAATTGGCCTACCTCTAAAAGAAGCTTTAGCAACAGAAGGAGAGGCCCTAACTACTGTGGGAAGAGAGGGAAGAATAGGTACCTGAGAAGCCCCCTCAGCCTGGCCTGCCTCCTGAGATGGGACATCCTGTAACAGTAAAGTTTCTGCCGGAGACTCCATAGAAACTCCTGGCAAAACCTCTGGCTCCAGTGAGCCTCCTAAAGAACCGACGTCCGGGACTGCGGTTCTTCAACCCTAGGCTTAGCTGTTTTGTCCTTGCGCTTCTTGGACGAAGCGGGCGTCGGAGCATCCGACGGCATTTTATAATTGCAACGTTTCCCAAACACTAACCTGGCACAGTCTAACCTCCTCTTAATAGTGCGTTTGTTAAACTTAGCACAAGAGCGGCAGCCAACAACGTCGTGCTCAGGCCCTAAACAAGGTATATACAAAGTATGGAAATCCTTATGCGGTATCTGTTTCCCACAAGAAAGACAGTTATTCACTTTTTCTGACATCCGGTTAAATACTGAGGCAAGAAAAAACCAAAATGTTCCCCAACGGGGTACTTAGCCAACTCTGATTCGGTCTGAAACTCCGGTTTCGGAAATATCTCAGAACGCCAACCTGCACTCGCAAAACTGCTTCTGCATCGGACCATGCGGCAAAAAAGACTGAGGATATGACGTCGGTCATGCGCATTAGTACCCTGACGTACTGACGTCAGTCTAAGGCGACATGACCGACGTCAGCCTTATACTCTGGTATTCGGGCCGACTGGACGCGGACTATACCCAATAGTAAGGACTGCAGCAATGGAAGACGAAGAACATCAGAATTAGATACTAAAAGAACATGAAAATCCCATACAGTACCCTGATATCAGGCTAAACATTATAAACTGTGCAGTAGTGAACAGTGAGCCACCATAATTTTGCATACAAATAACACATAGCACAGAAGTCTTGCAAAAATGGAATATCTGATGATGTTCTCAGAATGGTTGCCATCTCATGGAAAAAGGCAAAAATAGGATGCATCACACCAAGACAGTCAATGATTCTCTGAAGAATTAGTGCATTTGTCAATGATTACACGTCAATGATAGCTGAATGTACATGATAAGAATTACAGGATGTACTGAGCCTGTATTCTGTAAGTACTTGGGTCAGAAACAGAATACCAAAGAAAAGGTTTAAATCTATTCTGTGTGTGTGTGTGTGTGTGTGTGTGTGTGTGTGTGTGTGTGTGTGTGTGTGTGTGTGTGTGTGTGTGTGTGTGTGTCAAAGATCACAATGAAATTCCAATCAGTTACACAAAAGCAAACTGTCTGATTGTAAATGCTCTAGTTTCCCAAATAAACCCAAAAACCATCTCTATTTGGCTTCACCCCCACATCACCCCAGGTAAATAACCACATATCTGTGCTGTTCCATAGCTATAGTAGGGTAAAAAGGGTTGCTGTAGGCATAGGTTCCTAGGGCAGCGCAATCAACACAGCATAAGAATTGTCAGTTAGGCATTCGCTTAAACAACTGCAGTTGATATTACTGCTGCTTACATGAACTGATTTATTTGTCAATGAGTGTGTGCACTTGTGTGGATGTTAGCAAATGTAGCAAAAAACTATAGCAGTTTAAGATGGAAAGGCCTTTTTCTTGGTACTCAAGTTTAGGGCACCGTTTTTTTAACTTGGCACCACTTTGTGGATTGCCTACTATGCATCTGACCTTTCTAAATCTTATCATCAAGGAAACAGAGTAATGTGCTGAAAAAGAAGGAGCGGTTCGTTGTTCCATAATCTAAACAAACACTAACTCATAAACTAATACCTGGTTTTGCTTTTGTTTATATTTACTTTTAGTTGCAGGTTAACTGATCAGGCCTTATGTGTATTCCTGCCATACTGTTTTAGAAATAATGTTTTTCGTTGCTAGAAACCTTCGAACATTTTTGTAGTTATCCAACATGTTTTGCTAGGTAAGCACAAAAACCTAATACTATATGTTTGTTTGAATCAGAATCATATACTCCACAAACTGATATTTCTGCAAGCATTATATGAGATATCCCAAAAATCTTAACCACTAGATAGACAACTGGATCAAACCTGAAAGTGTTATCTGTAAATGTAGCAATGTCTCACTTTAGCTTTTGTTTTGAGTAATATAAACTCTTAATTTTATCATTAAAATGTATGGTACTGTTGTAATATTTTATGTTTATTTGAATCAGAATCATATACATCACATCCTCAAATTTCTGCAAGCATTATATGAGCTATCCCAAAAATCTTAACCACTATAGCGACAACTGGATCAAACCTAAACGTGTTATCTGTAAATGTAGCTATGTCTCAAATGTTAGCTTTTTTTGAGTAACGTAACTCTAAATTTTATAATTAAAAAGCATGGTACTGTTTTTATGTTATGAATGTTATGTTATAAAACTATTTTTATCAGGCTGTGGAGTGGTGATTCATCACTAGGACAAAGCAGGAATTCCCCAGGACTCCAAGAGCAGAATAAGTTATTTCTTACATTAATTCCATTGAATTGCACTTCTTAATGCTTATAATTGTGCTATACAGCTAATTACTACATTTTGCACTGTTATAAAGCATTTTGTACTGTTTCACTACATTTGTGTACTGTTTTATACTATTGATTAACTGTAGTTTCATTGCTAGGTTCATAGGATAGTAATAGACTATCGGCCCTAGGGCCTATACAAGCCTAGCCCTAACAAGTCCCTGGCTATTTCTTCCCACACCATTTACTTCCCTGGACCCCTGTCTAGCAGGGCGACTGACGTGATCCCCGGGGTGAATTTCCTTTCTCCCATCCAATTGTCAAGGTTCCTCTTGAAGAGGGACAAAGAGGCACTCTGCTTGACATGTATGGGCAGTCTATTTCAGAGTATGGGGAGTCTCTGGTTCAGGAACCTATCCCTCCAGCATGTTTTGTTTATTGTGATGACAAGGTCTAGATCCCTGGAGCATGTGGCTCTGAGGGATTGGGATTTCTTTAAGTGTAGCATGTCCAACAGCTCTGGGTTTGACATGGCCTCGTATGTTAAGCAGAGATTGCCTCTGAGTAGATGATATGCGACAGAATATAGCTGGAGTTTTTTAAGGCGGTCACCGTAGGGCATCTGCTTTAAGTCTGTGATTCTTTTAGTGAGGTATTTCTGTGGCCTTTCCAGTTGTTGCAGATGTCTTGAGAGGTACATACCAAACGGGGCGTTGTATTCTATTATGGGTCTAATGAGGGATGAGTACAGTGAGACAATGACCTCCTTTTTTCTGGATGAAAAGCCCTTAGTGCTGAGGTGTGCCACATAGAAGGATTTCCTGACTGTTTTGGTGATGTGGTTATCGAAGGTGAGACCACTGTCCATCTGTGTCCCTAAGTCTCTTATCACACTTTCACTGTTTAGTGTACTGCCACCTATGTGCTAATTCATGGGTACATGTTTTTTCCCAAAGGGGATAATTATACATTTCTTGGCATTGAGCTTGAGCCCATGGCTCTGGCACCAAGCATCTGTTTCTGTAAGGCCCTTTTGTAGAGTATCCACATCAATTGGGGATTCAGTAATGGCTCCCAATTTGCAGTCATCTGCGAAATGTGTTAGCCAGAGTCCCTTAGTGTTGTCCTATACTTCAGAGAAGTAGATGCCAAACAAGAGCAGTCCCAGGACTGAACCCTGAGGTACTCCACTTGTCACTTGTCTGGAGCTGGATTTGGAGTCGGCTACTTTTACAGTGTGGGTTCTGTCAGTAAGCCAGTTGGCAACCCATCGAGTGACATAGGGATTAATGCCCAGCTTAGTAAGTCTATCTATGATTCTAGAGTGGGGGATGGTGTCAAAGGCCTTGGCAAGGTCCAGATAGGTTGTGTGGACCTCCTTACCCTTGTCCATGGCTCTGGAGACTGATTCAAAGTCAGTCAGATTCAGGAGACAAGATCGGCCCTTCACGAACCCAAACTGGGGGGGGGGGTCCAGTGCTTGTAGGTTGCCAATGGCTTTGTTTATAAGTTCCATGATAATACATTCCATGGCCTTGCAGATCAGGCTCATCAGACTGATGGGGCGGTAGTTCCTGGGATCCAAGGTGGATCCCCCCTTGTGGAGTGGGATAACTGTAGCTGTGCTCCACTCAGTAGGCATGAAGCCTGAGGTGAGGCTATGATTAAACATGACACTTAGGTGAGGTGCCAGTTCATTTTGTAGTTCATGTAATACACAGCCCGGGATGTCATCTGGTCCCATTGATGCTGTATTCTTAGCTTTGAAGAGTGCGTTTTTTACCTGTGTGGCCATTATTACCGGAATTTGGCAATCTTCCAGTATTGAGATGGGCAATTTAGGGGGTGAGAGGGGGGTGAAATTGGCACTGAATTGATATGCCAAGATATTGGCAATATCCTTGGGATCAGTATATTTAATGCCATTATGTTGTAGCTCAGAGAAGATCTGAGCATTGCCATTTAGATTCTTGACATAGTTATAGAATGCCTTGTGATTATCTTTGGAATCTTTGGCAATTTTATTTTCATAGCTAGCTTTGGAGGATTTTATAAGGGATCTCAGCTTCTTACCGAGGCTGGTAAGGGAGTTTTTACATCCTGGGATTTTCCTATTTTCTGTAACAGTTTCTTCCATTTGTTGTAAAGTTTGTTTATGGCAGGGGACCACCAGATTGGCTTCCTTTTTTTTGGTGGAGAGTATCTTGGTTCTATTTAGGATGGCACGATTGATGCATGAGTGGATGTGCTCATTCAGTGCCTTAGTGTAGGATTCAGCAGTCGAACTTTCAGTTCCCATCTGCATGGGTGTCATGACGTTTGTCACTTCTGACTTGAGTAGCATGAAGTTGGCTTTGGAGAAGTTTTTTATGGAGGTTTCCTTACTGGTGGGTGGGGGTGGGATGTGGATGTTAAGGGTGATTAGCTTATGGTCAGACCTGACCAACGAGAGGGTGACTATAGGTGTGGAGCATCGATGTCCCATGTTGGTAATAACCAGGTCTAGGATATTGGGGCCCCTGGTAGGACTATGGATTAGTTGATCCAGGGTATTGGAATTTATGAATTCCAAGAACTGTTGGGAAAAGGTGTTGGTACACGAGTAGTTTTCCCAGTTAATGGCAGGGTAGTTGAAATCATCCAGTATTAGGGTGTTTGGTTGTACCTTAATATTGTCCAGTATGTTTAGAAAGGTGTAGTGAGAATCTTGGGGCATGGTGGGGGATCTGTAGCAAGCTACAGTTTGGATTGCAGTCTTACCTAGTGTTAGTTACACCTGGAGAATTTCAGACACATTTTGTTGGGCAACTAGCCTGGTGGTGTGAATATCCTTGGTGAATATGGACACTCCTCCACCTTCAGTGTTTTGGTTCTGGTTTGGTGGCTGAAAAGTGTGGTGAGAGTTGTAGCCTGGCATTGCAGGGGTGCTCTCTGGGGCCTTGAACCAGGTCTGAGTTAATGCACAGATATCAATGTTCTCCATTTTTAGAGTGCCTCAAGAGAGTGCATTTTGAGGTTTAGACTTCTAGCATTGAGTAGCATTACCTTCAGAATTTGCATGCTTGTACCTGTTATGGTGGTGGTTTTGTCCTTTAAACTTTGCCTAAAAAAGGCACTATGGCGAGGTAAGAGCCTTACCCAGTAACCTGAATCCCAGGGGCGACAGGTGCAGATCATCTCTGGCAAAGCATTTTGGTCTGTCGATCATGTCGTCCCAGGCAGACAGATACTGGATCCCCTTTGAATGACACCAGAAGCTTAGCCAATTGTTGAAGTCAATCATTTTGTCCTTATATTGTGGTATCACTCTGGGCGAAGGCAGGATGCTACATACCTGCCTGGGCCTGACCTTCTCTAACATGAGCTAGCAGGACTGAGTAGTAATTTGAGCTTCTAGATTCTTCCATCTAGATAGCGTTTCATTACTGTAATTGCATTTTTACTGAATTATTTAACTGTAAACTCTTTTTTCATACTGAGAGTTGTATTTTCTGTTTGCGAGTAGCTAGTAACTGTAGTAAAGTTCCCTACCCTCCCTGTTGGTGTCTTGTTCTTATAGTTTTCTTGGTGGCTTTGCAGTTGCCCGCCCCTACTGTAAATTTGATCTGGGACACTCCTCCCAGTCTAGTGTCATTAGCTCATTCTACCAAATACAGAGAGAACATTTAAGAAGGTCAACCCACTTAGTTTCTTAATATTGAATTATATTCTGTTCCTCCTTTTTCCCTTTCCACTTTATAAAAAAAGAAAAAAAAAACACTTTGCTAGAATCTACCATTGCTAGAATCTCCTTGTGTTCTGACTGAGTGTGTTTCTCAAGCAATCTGGAAATATAGACCTGATAAGTATATTTTTTGGCACTTTTTAACTGTTCAGAGTTCTGCACTGTCTTAATTTTTGCTTGACTGAATTATTTCTATATACACTCAAGCAAATCTGCAGTCTGCGGCTACCACTCCACCCATACAGTATAAGAAGGAATCAGTCCTGCAAACTAAACAAGGATATACATTTTGAGCCTCAAGGGCAGGGTCAATCCCCCCAGGCATTCTACTTGTATGTTTTATGAGAGTGAAGCTATTACATTAGCAGTATTTCTTAGTAGTTCTCAGCTTGCTAATAAAACTGACTGTTGTAGCCTTGTGCCCCCCCCCCCCAGCTAGTACAGTAATCAGAACAGTCGAATAGACAGTATACATTTAATTCACATCCCTGTGACTAAATTAACCATCAAGCAGCCCTCTTTGTGCTTTCTGTCTTAGTTTGTATCACTTGGAGGCCCACCTGTTTATTTGTATCTCTATACATTCCCATTCATTGCTAATGTACCTCCCTGCTCTAATCTGTGCACAAACTGGTTACTAATCAGCAGGTCAATGTGAAGACACACTCCCAACCTTAATAAACTTTGCTGTCTCTTGTCTCCTTCACTTTACAGGTAGTTTGAATTATTACTTACCCCCTCTGAGGCCTTCACTGATTTCCTCTCTGGTTTCTTTGCATTCCACCTGGTTTACACCCCTTGTGTTATCTCCCTCCCCCAATACTAAGTCTGTATTAGAATCCTGCTGAGCATGGAGCCATCTTTAAATTTCTAGTCTCCCACCAGGACACAAGTGCTCTTCAGCAATTACATTCTGCTTGCTGGTAAGCCATTAGATCTCAGGAATTTGTTTAAAGTGTTCAGATTTGTAAAGTAATTCTTACTTTTTTCTATTGTCTTGGTGGGCTCTGACCCACTCCGTTCCCTTGTGCTATCTCCCTCCCCCAATACTAAGTCTATATTAGAATCCTGCTGAGCATGGAGCCATCTTTAAATTTCTAGTCTCCCACCAGGACACAAGTGCTCTTCAGCAATTACATTCTGCTTGCTGGTAAGCCTTTAGACGTCAGGAATTTGTTTAAAGTGTTCAGATTTGTAAAGTAATTCTTACTTTTTTCTATTGTCTTGGTGGGCTCTGACCCACTCCGCTCCCTTGTGCTATCTCCCTCCCCCAATACTAAGTCTATATTAGAATCTTGCTGAGCATGGAGCCATCTTTAAATTTCTAGTCTCCCACCAGGACACAAGTGCTCTTCAGCAATTACATTCTGCTTGCTGGTAAGCCATTAGACCTCAGGAATTTGTTTAAAGTGTTCAGATTTGTAACGTAATTCTTACTTTTTTCTATTGTCTTGGTGGGCTCTGACCTGCTCTGCTCCCTTGTGCTATCTCCCTCCCCCAATACTAAGTCTATATTAGAATCCTGCTGAGCATGGAGCAATCTTTAAATTTCTAGTCTCCCACAATTACACAAGTGCTCTTCAGTAATTACATTCTGCTTGCTGGTAAGCCATTAGACCTCAGGAATTTGTTTAAAGTGTTCAGATTTGTAAAGTAATTCTTACTTTTTTCTATTGTCTTGGTGGGCTCTGACCCACTCCGTTCCCTTGTGCTATCTCCCTCAACCAATACTAAGTCTATATTAGAATCCTGCTGAGCATGGAGCCATCTTTAAATTTCTAGTCTCCCACCAGGACACAAGTGCTCTTCAGCAATTACATTCTGCTTGCTGGTAAGCCATTAGACATCAGGAATTTGTTTTAAGTGTTCAGATTTGTAAAGTAATTCTTACTTTTTTCTATTGTCTTGGTGGGCTCTGACCCACTCCGCTCCCTTGTGCTATCTCCCTCCCCCAATACTAAGTCTATATTAGAATCTTGCTGAGCATAGAGCCATCTTTAAATTTCTAGTCTCCCACCAGGACACAAGTGCTCTTCAGCAATTACATTCTGCTTGCTGGTAAGCCATTAGACCTCAGGAATCTGTTTAAAGTGTTCAGATTTGTAAAGTAATTCTTACTTTTTTCTATTGTCTTGGTGGGCTCTGACCCACTCCGTTCGCCCTCGCTAACGCTCGGGCTTTCTCCACTCCCCTACCCTGCCCCCTATTCCATCCCACCCCCACTTCCTCTACATTTATAGTAATCACAGCCACACCCACAACTCACCCTCTCATCACCTCCACCAATGACAGCTCCTCAAGTCATATCACATTATACCACACCAACTTGATCCACACAAAATACTCCCAATCACTCTCATTCCCACTAGGCATTTTTTACATCACCCACAATACTTTCCCATCCACATATAGTGCAACCCTATAATTCCTGTTCTGACTCCCCCCCCCACACCTAGAACCAACCTAAACTTTATAACCATGACTATCACACAACTAAGTCTAGTCTGTCTTCTCATAATTCTTTACAACACCACAAGTTATCACTCTAGCAATATCCCTAAACTTAGTAGCACAACACTACATTATGCACTCTCATATACAGACACCACACATTATAATAATATCTGCCCACAATTGTTCAAGAACTACATAATGGACCAATTCAGAACTAAACACATATGCTCTCATTCCTACTCCAAAAAGACACAATACTTTCTCACACTCCTCACCAAACTCCAACATCTGTATCACCATTTTAACACCAGGCTCACCATAAGTGGGGATATCCACCCCAACCCAGGCCCAAATCCATCCTGTCCAACACAAACTGCTCCAACACAAATGTCAGAACATAGAACCCCCACTTTCTTCATCCCTGGGCAAATCAACAACAGCAGCAAAACCAACCATCTTTTAATGCTAAATATTAATATTAGAAGTATCAAAAATAAAATACCTGAACTCCAGGCCACAATAGCACACTACTCCCCAGACATAGTTGCTTTAACACAAACCTGGCTAAATAAAAACATAGCTAACTCAGAAGTTCTCCCTACTGTCTACAATATCATTAGACAAGACAGACCACTTTGTAAAGGGGTTGGAACTGCCTTACTGTACAAGTCCAACTTAACTGTCCATCCATTACCAAACTACTACCCCTCTCACAATAATTGGGACATACTTATTTCACAACTTCAACTTCACCCTAAAAAGGTCATCACCACAATTGTGATCTATATTCCACATGGTAATACACCTGCTAGCCTTGAAGACTTCTTATCCTGGTGTTCTTCCACATACTCACAAGAAACCCTTATTCTGGGGGACTTCAACCTAGATTGGTTCACCTGTATATCAGAACCACCAAGTAATCTAATAAATCTCCATGGCTACCAGCAGCTAGTCCAAATTCCAACTAGATGTGATAAAAAATCTAAAAGGGAATCCATCCTTGACTGGGTCCTAACAACCCCACATTGTACCCTCACACAGACAGTCTCCCAGAGACCTTAAGTGACCACAACATAATATACTTTATATGTAGTAGAACAAGCATATGCAAAACCACTAACTATATATCCACTAGAAACACAAAAAAATTCTCTCCTGAGGTCCACAGCACTTTACTCTGTAACTGTGACTGGACCTCCCTAAAAACCCTCCCACTTGACCAGGCTGTAGCATATTTCAACAAAACATTTCTACAACACCTAGACACTGTTGCTCCATTGCGCAAAATCAAGGTTAGAACCTCTATAAACCCCCGGCTCAGTAAAGAAACCAAACAAATCCTCAAGTCCAGAGACACTGCCTGGCTTTACTATCAAAAAACCAAAGAAACACAAAGCCTAACTAAGTACCAAGAACTGCGCAACCATGCAAAAAATGCATTAGGCTGGACAAACAAATCCTACTACACAACATTACAAACTAAATACCAACACAACCCCCAAAAATTTTGGAAAAATGTAAACCTGCTACTAACATCCACCCAAAAGGCTACCCACAGTCTCCACTTTCATAAACAGATCAATTGTTGAAAACTATGTGCCCAAACTTTAGAAAATATCCTATGTTACACCCATACATAAAGGCGGGACCTCCACTGAACTTACTAACTACAGACACATTGCTTTACTGTCCCCCCTGGCCAAAATCCTAGAAAAATGCATCTATACCCAGATGCTAAACTATCTCCTAGACAGCAACATCCTGTCACCTGTGCAGCATGGTTTCAGACCTGCCCATAGTACCACTACAGCCCTCCTCTGCTTCACAGACACAGTAAACAGTCTCAAAAATGAAGGCCTACAAATGTCAACTCTTTTTTGGATATGTCCAAAGCATTTGACACAGTCTCACACCAAATCCTGCTAAACAAACTAAACCAATATCACCTATCAAATTCCACTCTTACCTGATTCCAAAGCAACTTAACTGACAGGTACAAAGCTGTGAAATGGGAAAATTCTCTCTCTCCTCAGCTGCTCATAACTATAGGAGTCCCACAGGGTTCTATCGTAGGGCCACTACTATTCCCAGTCTTCACAAATGAGACCTCCATACCTCCACACAGCATGAATCTATCATTCAGTATGCAGATGACACTACCTTAATCTGTACTGCACAAAACATTCCCATCCTCCTGCAAACAACTCAACTAGCATTCTCTGACGTTGAAAACTAACTTATTAAAGCCCAACTTATTCTCAATCCAAAGAAAACTCAGCTTATGATTATAACCATTTCTAACAAAAACACTGATAACAGTCAATTCACTATCTACTCCACAAATGCTACTCCAATCGCTCCAGTGACACAGGCTAAGCTATTGGGAATAACCATAGACTCCCACCTAAAATTTGATAGTCATCTCAACTTAACTATTAAAAAAGTACATGCCAAACTGGGATCACTCTACCGTATCAAACCATTTCTTACCAACAACACAAGATCAGCCATTGCTCGCTCCCAACTTCTATCCACCCTACTATATGCATCTCCCATTCTGACTAATCTCAACAAAACTGAACTAAGCAAAATGGAAGCCTGCTATAATAGAATTGCCAGCTTTGCTGAAAATTGCTCATATAGAACTCATCACTGTATTGCTTTGAGACAGCTCCACTGGCTTGAACTGCCCATCCTCCTAACCTGCAATCAGCTCAGCCTCTGTCATTCTATTACCTCCCCAATAAGTGTCCTGCCCTCAAAAACCTAGTACAACATCACTCAGCCAAAAGGCCTCTTAGATCATCAAGCAAACTACTACTAGAAGTCACCAACAGCTACAATAGCTTTGGAGATGCGCTATATAGTAGTTCAGTGGCTAAAAAATGGAACTCTGTCCCCACTAGCATTCACAACACATCATCCAAAGCCTCCTTTAAAGGCCTCATCAGGCAACATCTCAAGCAAAGTTGGCAGTGCCATGATTGCTCCCCAGGCTAGTGAAAGCGGATAAGATATACATACTAAACCTAGAGTACTTGATAATGGTTTTCAATCTTACTCACAAACACTGGCTAATCTACAATGTATGTACTGTACCTGAATACTATGTATGTATTCTACCTATGTTCCAAATTTCAGCTGTACACCACAAATCAATTAATTACCTTTATTTTTAAATTAATAATTTTTTGTTTGTTCTCTCCACTGTAACTGTTGATGTACCGCATGCCACTGTAAAAACATGTCTTTTGTAATTTGTGTGTATACTGATCATGTCTAACTAAATGTATCTGTAAATTTTCTTTGTGGAGCTTTTCTCCCGGGCCTCTGCTGAAAAAGGGCCTTTTCAGCTCAGTCAGACACCCGCAGTTAACAAATGTAAAATAAAATAAAATAAAAACAACATTTGCTGGCATTGTTTTCTGATACTCCTACTGCCTCCATTTTGATATTTCCTAATTTACTGCTTTCTGCACATTTTTAGTCAATTTTTAATTTAATTACATTTATTTAAACTGTATTTGTTTTAATATTGCTACTCACTCAAGTGCACTACCTTGCACCACATTTGAAATGTTTTACTGCTGTTTTAGCTGCTTTTCTGTAAAAAAAAAAGTTCTAAGCTTGTTTCCCACCTTTCCTGTAACTAGTGTAGTCCAGATACAGATCTGCTGTATCCAGGCCTGTTTGTAAGCTTCTGAGCCCCCCCCAAGCCTTTCTATGTTGGAGGGAAGCCTTCTAGCTTATCAGGGGAATTGGTAAGCACTAGGTACCCTATCTACCACAAGAGGAGTGGTTTCTTGCCCAGAAATTGTAGTTTAGTAGCCGTTTGGGCAGTTTATCCATCCCATTCAACATTCTGTTTTCAAAGCCCGCTTTTGCACTTGTTTCCTGCCTTTCCTGTAACTAGTCTAGTCCTGATACAAATTTACTGTAGCCAGGACTGTTTGTAAGCTTCTGAGCCCCCCCAAGCCTTTCTGTGTTGGAGGGAAGCCTTCTAGCTTATCGATGGGAGTGGTAAGCACTAGGTAGCCTATCTACCACAAGAAATGTGGTTTCTGGCCCAGAAATTGTAATTTATTGAACGTTTGGTCAGTTTGTCCATCCCTTTCAAATTTCTAGTTTAAAAAGCCCACATTTGCATGGGTTTGCGCTTCTTTAACCTCTGCTCAAAGGCGCTGAGCAGAGGCAAACTATTACTGGTGCCAGAAAGTCTTCTCTTCAGTTTTCCCTTAGATCTTGTAGTTCTTTCTCTCTTGCACTTCAAATAGCTAAATAACTTTGCACTTCAACATGTTTTTGTAGCAATTATTATAGCACACCAAAGAGCCATCAGCACTAGTCATTCTTCACGGAAATAGCTCCAGTGCGTAGTAGTTATGACCACCCCTCCTGACATGATTTAAGGGAAGCTCCCTGTGCTTTCTTCTATTAACCTGGTGCACTTAAGCATTCTGAGGCAGTGTATAGCAACTGCCTCATGTACGCAGACAGCCCTCTTCTCTTACCTCCCAAACCTCAGATTTGTGAGAGATGCACTTATATCACCAAATTGGAAGCTATGCACTTTCCAGCCAAGACCGGACTAGATGGTCAAGACGAGAAGGTCAACACTTGCACCACACTACATGGAACACATAGCCCTCCAGAACACCCACTATCACAGCTCTCACATAAAAACACAAACCACACACCCACCTTTGCGGAGGCATTCAATAGAAATTTACCCAAACAGCAGAGGCCTCCAAGACAAAAACACACTCGACCACCACAACACAGCACAAACCACAGGACACACAGCTGACCTCCACAGTGTGCCCCTCTACCTAAGCCCCTAAGGCTGAACACCTTGCCCAATACACTAAGCATAGGTGACTCAATAGTGAGGCACACAGATGTCCCACTCACTAGGTTGAATAAGGAAAGGTAACAGTCAACTGTCTATCAGGTGCCAGAATTAGACACATAGCACACTCACTCAGGTCACTCCACAACAAATACAAGTATGACTTTGTCATTGTCCATGTGGGTGTGAATGACCAGAGATGCATCTCCCTGGAAAAATTAAGAGACATGGTGGAGCTCTCGTATTATGTTGCCCAGGCAGATATGGCACTAGCTCTGAGCAGTATCCTACCATCATCCAGAATGATACCGCAGTACAAAAAAAAAATGATTGACTTCAGCAAATGGCTAAGTTTCTGGTGTCATTCTAAGGGGATCCAGTATCTGTCTGCTTGGGATGACATGATTCACAGACCTCAATGCTTTGCAAGAGATGGCCTGCATCTGTCACCCTTGGGTTTCCAGGTACTGGCTAAGGCTCTTGCCATCCCCATCCCCTATAGTGCCTTTTTATAGGCGGTGTTCCAAAGACCAAATTACCACTGTAACAGCTATAAATAAATGCAATCTGAGGGTCATGCTGCTCAGTGTTAAAAGTCTAAATCTCAAGATGCACTCACTCAAAGCACTCCTCAAAATGGAGAACATCGACATTTGTGCTGTAACGGAGACCTGGTTTAAAGCAGCAGAAAGCACCACTGCACTACCATGCTATAACTCATTCCACACCTTTCGGCCTCAAAACATGGACCAAAGCTCCAAAGGTGGTGGTGTCTCCATATTCATAAAGGATATCCACACCTCCAGACTAGTTGCTCAGCATAATGCATCTGAGATACTTCAGGTACAACTAACAGTGGGTAAGACTGCGATCCAGGTAATAGCCTGCTATAGGTCCCAAACCATGTCCCTAGACTCTCACTCCACGTTCCTAAGCACCCTGGAATCTATCCAGGTCCAACCCAGTACTCTCATACTAGGAGACTTCAACTCCATCAACTGCTAAAACTACTCAGTCACCAATGCACTGTCCCAGCGCTTCCTAGAATTCATCAATTCCAGTGCCCTAGACCAGTTAATTCTTAACCCCATTACAGGAAGCAACATCCTTGACCTGGTTATTACTAACATGGGCAACTGTTGCTCTACACCAATAGTCAATTCCTCCCTGGTTAGATCAGACCACAAGCTAATCATCATGGAAATCCACATCTCACCCACACACCCCCGCAAAGGTATCCACCATGAAAATCTTCTTCAAAGCTGACTTTGGACTACTAAAAACAGAGGTGGATAACTTCATGGCACCCATGCCAATGGAAAACAGATGCATGACTGCCAAATCATACACCAATGCACTGTACAAACACATACATAAATGCATGGAACTAGCCATACACAACAGGACCAAGACGCTTTCCTCCAAAAAGGTCCCCTGCCATTAATAAACTCTACAACAGAAGGAAGAAACTGTTGCAGGAAAAAGGTTATGTCCCAAGACTGGAAAAATGCCCTTATTAGCCTCAACAAAAAGTTGAGATCCGTCATCAAAATCTCCAAAGCCAGCTATGAAGGCAGAATTGCAGCAGACACTAAAAACAACCACAAAGCCTTCTTTAGTTATATCAAGAATCTCCATGGCAATACCCATATTTGCTCTGAGTTACTGCACAATGGTACCTCCTATACTGAGCCAACAGATATTGCCAACATACTGGCCGACAGATTCAGTGCCAAATTTACCCCTCCCTACCAAAGGACCAATCTCAATACCGGAAGAATGCCAAGCACCCTGCATTACTGCAGCACAGATTAAAGCTGCATTATCTAAGGCCAAGAATACAGCTTCCATGGGACCCGACAATATGCTTGGCTGTGTTCTACGTGAATTACAGTGAACTGGCACCACTTCTGTGTGCTCTGTTCACTCACAGCCTCACCTCAGGCTTTGTCCCTACCGAATGGCGCACTGCTACAGTCATCCTTCTCCATAAAGGAGGAGCAACTACAGACCTGGAAGTTATCGCCCCATTAGCCTGATGAGTCTGATATGTAAGGCTATGGAGCGCATCATCATGGACCTAATTAACAAGGATATAGGGAATCTCCAAACTCTAGATCCTACGCAATTTGGTTTTATGAAAGGTAGATCATATCTGCTCAACCTGGTTGACTTTGAGTCAGTCACCAGAGTGGTGGATGAAGGTAAGGCAGTTCATACAGCCTATGTTAGTCTGCCCAAGGCCTTTGATACCATTCGTCACTCAGAAATTATTGATAAACTCACTAAACTAGGCATCAACCCCATATATCATTAGGTGGGTTGCAAATTGGCTTACAGATAGAACACACAGTGTGAAAGTAGCGGACTCCAAGTCAGACTGCTGACCAGTCACAACTGGAGTCCCACAGGTATTGGTCCTGGATTCTCTCCTGTTTGGCATATACTTCTCAGAAGTCCGGGACAACACGGAGGGACTCTGGCTGACCAAATTTGCAGATGACTGCAAGCTGGGAGCCATTATTAACTCCCCAAGTGATGCAGACATCCTACAGAAAGGCTCCACTGAGACCAATTACTGGTGTTAAAACCATGGCCTTATGCTTAATGCCAAAAAATGCGTCATCATCCCCTTTGGGAAAAAACACAATTACCACTAATTACCACATTGATGGGAGCCCACTGAACAATGAAGGTGATAGAAGAGATCTGGGGACACAGGTTGACAGCAACCTCTCCTTCGACCACCCCATTGTCACTGTGGTCAGAAAGTCCTTATATGTGCCACATCTCATTACCAAGGGTTTTGCATCCAGGAAGAAAGAGGTCATCATCTCTCTCTACCCTTCCTCATTAGAGCATTCATAGAGTATAATGCCCCATTTGGCATGTACCTCACTAGACACCTGCAACAGCTGGAGAGGTCACAAAAGTACCTCACAAAGAGGATTCTAGGCCTTAAACACATGTCTTACATGGACAGACTCAAAAAATTCCAGCTATTCTCTGTCTCATATCATCTACTAAGAGGTGATCTCTGCTCGACTTACAAAGCCATGTCTGACCCAGCTCTGTTAGAAATGCTACATCTAAAGAAATCCCAATCCCTCCACACCACATGCTCCAGAGACCTCAACCTCATTACCACAATCAACAGAATATGCTGGAGGAACAGGTACATAACCCATAGGTTGCCCACACTCTGTAATAGACTTACCATACATGTCAAGCAGCCTCACTAGCCCTCTTCAAGAGAAATCTTGATGAGTGGATGGGAAATAGAAAGTTCACCCCGGGGATAACTCCAATGGCTCTCCTTGATAGAGGCACTGGGAACAAATGATGGGTGGCACAATGCCAGGGCACTTCTATGGCCTAGGTTTGTAAAGACCCCAGGGCCATTAGCCTAGTACACACCTATGAACGTAGAAGGGCCTTTTTCTTGGTACTCAAGTTTAGGGCACCTTTTTTTTAACTTGGCACCACTTTGGGGTTGCCTACTATGCATCTGGCCTTTCTAAATCTTATCCTTAAAAAGTAAACAAAGAGTAATGTACTGCAGAAGAGGGAGCGGTACCTTGTTCCATAATCTAAACAAACACTAAGTCATAAACTAATACCTGGTTTTGCTTTTGTTTATATTTACTTTTAGTTGCAGGTTAACTGATCAGGTGTTAGCCTCATGTGTATTCTGTCATATCATTTAAGAAATAATACTTTTTGCTGTAAGAAACCTTTAAGCATTTTTGTAGTTATCCAATGTGTTTTGTTAGGTAAGCACAAAAACCTAATACTATATGTTTGTTTGAATCAGAATCATTACTCCACAACCTGATATTTCTACAAGCATATGAGCTATCCCAAAAATCTTAACCACTATAGAGACAACTGGATCAAACCTAAAATTGTTATCTGTAAATGTATTATGTCTCACATGTTAGCTTTTGTTTTGAGTAATATAACTCTTAATTTTATAATTGAAATGTATGGTACTGTTTTTATGTTATGAAGCATGACACATGCTTATTACACAAGTTATGAAACATGCCTTCAAGTCTGCTGTTCTCCACAGCAGTGCAACATACATAGTACATACATGTGTCAAAAATATCACTAACATCTCACTTTTAGTACTATCCACAAGCATGTGCATTTCTTGCAGATATACGTTCTAATACCTACCCACTTTCCACATAATTCCACTTCTTTTTCATGAAGTTAGGGTGTCTGTTTTTGCGGTGTTCCATTTCTAATCCAACAAAGGGAAATCATCCTCTTAGCATGCAGCCTGTAAGCAGTAACCAGAGAGTTCTCTGATGGCACTGGCATGTAATAGCAGTACAGATGATATGTGCCTGCAGTTACTTCTTTTTCCCATGAAGATATGGATACCACTTTGGACTAGATGGCCAGATTACTGTGATCACAAATGAGGAAGCAGATGTACAGGTATTAATGATGTTTGACCATTTACTATTAATGTGGTTTTGGAAAACTATTAAAGTAGTTTAACTGCTCCACAGGACTGATATTTAACTGGGGTATCACAAAAAATGTGGTATTATCCACTTCTCAGCTGAGTAGCCCAACAGGCAGAATGACCTTTAGACCAGAGAAATATTAAGGCAGTCTGTGGCTTAGTAACTTGCACTGACTCATAAACTATGCTAATGGGGACAGAATGAGCCAAATCTAATACTACCAATGGATGCTGTTAAACAAAACAATCATTTATTTATTTATTCTTTAATTTGGCATGTGAGTAAATAGCCTATACTGATTGCATTCCATCTTGGATGTGATGATCTGGTATAAAGTTAAATATTTACCTTACCTTAACATTAAATCTGGATGAGTAGCTCCATTCTCAGACCTGTAAGTAGGATAGGGCAAAGGAGAAATGACCACCCTCAGCACACACTGTGCTGTTAGGATTAATGACTGGCAGATGCTGATGGTATACGAGAGAGTACCAGCACTGGTTTCTGTAGCCATGAAGATATCACAGTTTTATAAATGAATGCCAATACTGCATTTATGGTCATGTCTGAACTGTATGAGCTGCTAAGTGTGTGGGAATAGTTTCTTTTTTTTTTTTTTTTTTTTTTTTTTTGCTTCTCAAGTGTTCCTCCAGATTGAGGATCTGCACAGGACACCTGATGACTGACCTATGGTTCTGTCCATCTTTATCAGCTTTAGGAAAAGGTTAGTAGTAATTAAGTATAGCTCAGCTTAGGACACTTTCCCAGGCTACTAATTCCTCTCTTTTTTATCCAAAATACTCATAATGTAGCTTTCTTTCCTAATCTCTGTTTCACCACACTAAGGTAGAGCAGAAAAAAAAGAAAATATAAAATAATCAGCCTCTAGAGCATGTCAGTAATGATGCTGGGGAAGGAGAGTGGGTGTGTTGCTGAGGATGGAAATGCTAACCCAGATCTAATATTATCCTAAGAACATAACATTCATGACTAGTATTTGGAGTTCCATCTTATTCAACATTAGGACAAAGTACCAAGCTAATCCTCCTCAGTAGTTATCTGCATGGGAATATGCCTCTAGTATTGTGGTCTGAAGGAAATACAAGATTTACAGACCACATCTGCTTTTAGTATCTTGTCAAAGTATTCATTGAAACCCACACATACTCTACATAAATAGGGCACATTTAGCAAAAAAATACCTGAGAAGTAGTCATTCCCCTTGTTGAGACAACTCTGTACACAGAAGACAAAGATTTATTTTGTTTCACATAGCAGAGATTAATGCAATCATTCAACCATCTAGTTAAGGTAATGTTTGAAACTTTAGAATACAATTACATATTAGAAAAGGATACTAACAGTTGTGAATCTTTCCTTAAATACTTGGTGCTGCCCACATAAGATCAAGCTGTCTGTGTACACCTAAACAGTGTAATAAATAGTTACCGCTGTTACACTAATTGGGAAATAATACAGGCAGCTTAATAACCTGATTGAGATTTATTTCCATATCTTCCTTATATTAAATTTAAAAATTGTTGACAAACCTCTCTATCCTTATAGAAAATTTAACATGGAAGATAATCACATAGTGGTTTGAACCCTAAAACTCTTTCAGCTGAAGTAATAGCCTCAAGAAAGAGTGTTTTCTGTGATAAATATTTCAGTTCTGCAGTAGTAAGTAGTTTGATAGAGAAGTTGATGTTAACATGCTGCTAGACCAATAGCCTGCATCAGGTTTGAGATTAATTCCCACAATATCCTTTTTTTTTCTGTTGTCCACATTAGTGCCACTTGGCTATTTCCCCACCTCTTTTTAGAGGTGACTCCAAGGTAGTATTTAGTCTACTGGGGGAAATTTGGCAAGGGCTTTGGGAATTTACCCCTGCCCATCATTGTTGTCAGTGGGAACCATTTTGGAGGTGTACTTCCTGTTTCCAATTCAGGCACAGAGGCAGCCTGGAGAAACAGGGAAGCAAATGGAAAGAGAAAGAGATGATGGAGTAGTGAAAAAAATGAAGGAAAAAACAAATATCAAGACAAGAGAAGGTGTGTAGGATTCTGAGGAAATATTTCAAGGACATTTGTTTGATGGAGATGAGTCAGCAAATGATGACTATATAATTACAACCCTCCAGTCTGGAGAGTTGCTGGATGATTTACTGGAAGAAATGGTGTTGCAGAGTGAGCCAGAAAATGAAGGAGATGTTTTCTGGGGGGACATTATGTTGAAAATACAAAAAAAGGAAGGAGAGACAATCTTGCAGAATAGTGGTGACATGGAAAGGAAAACATATGAAGAGAAGTAAAAGATGGCAAAAGTGGAGTAGCAAAAAGGAGGGCAAAAGAAAATTAAAAATGGAAGCATGTGGTTAAGACTCAAAGTAAAGATGACAAAGAAATGGACAGGTATAAAGTGTGGGACAATTTAATAGCTCTGTTGGGTGTAAAAGCACATGCGGTAAGAGCATTTATTCTTATTAACATGTAACATAATAATACATATTATTATTAATTTAAAGATCCTATTTGGTATAATTTTACACTGGTCATATTAATTCCTTTTTTCATACAAAATCATGCTTGTAGTCATACCTCTCAACCTCTTAGCAGAAGAAATCTGAACAAAGCCTAAAATAATGGGGGAACAAAGGCCCAAAAATGGGGACAGACTTTAAAAACTGCTTTTACAAACTTAGATAGTTGCTCAAATAATAGGATTTGAGTTAGCATGTATTTTCTGAAGAATATGAGGTCTTTATCACAACTGCATGTCATGATTTAGTGTCTTCAGTCCTCAGTGATTTGCCAGAAAATTACAGATTTTACAAAGAACAGATCAAGAATATAAGGCAAAAATCTGGGCATTTGAGAGGTATGTTTGTAATAACCACTTCCGCTGTTTTAGATTTTGTAGCTATTGGAGCACCAGTTCTACAACAGTAATATATATCATCCTAGTTTCTATTGTTTTTTCCATAAAAAAAAAATGTATAAAATTCCTTCTCAATCTTTCTGCAATGATACTTGGGAAAGATTCAAATTAAGTGTTGTTGACTACTGCACCCTCAGTTTACCCAGCATTCACGTTCCACTTTCTTTTTTTTTCCAAACAATTTTATTAGAATTAAAATTGAAAAATAGATATGTACATTAGAAATGAATAATTTTCAAATAGTCAAATAATGATACAACAAACATAAATAAACTATATTACAAAGACATTCTCAACAATTATAAATTGATTAAATAATTACTTTTGTAATAAATTGTAGACTTTTTTCATACATTGCATTTAATAATATTCCGAGGAGATGTTGATTTGATAGTTAAATATTCCAAATTACAGACTTCCAGAAGTAAAGTTTTGAATTCTTGAATTGAGGGAGTAGTATTGGATTTCCAGTTTCTTGCAATTATTTTTCTGGCAACTGATAATATAGTCCAGACTAAAGATTGATTAGCTTTGCTTATACAGTTAGGTACTGGAGTATTGAAAATAACAAGTGACTTGGTGAGAGTAAAATTATCTGTGAAAATAGCTTATAAAAAGGAATTAACATTTTTCCAAAATTCATTTAAAATTACACAGTCATATACCATGTGAGCCCATTCTGCATTTACTTCTTTATTACACCTCCAACAGTTGACATTACTTCTGTTAAATTTACTAAGAGAGAACGGGGTAATAAAAGATCTGTGTAAATATCTCCAAGTAAAAAGTTTCCATTTCAATGATGAGGTGGTAAGACTGTAATATGTTTATTTTATCATTTTCTGTAGGAGAATGATTATTAACTAAAGTAAAGTAGTTCCAATTGGTATCTGAAACAGCTTCCAAGTCAAGTTTAATTATTTTATATATTTGAGGTATATGTTAGGCAATGTTATGTTGCATAGATAAAATCATATATTGAATAATCCTAGGTATTGAATTCTTGGTTTTAAAAGACATAGTATCAAACTTATTTAAAATATATTTCCTTGCTTCATTTAAGTCCAACCAAGAAAGTGAGACATCTTCATATTCATTTGAAGTATGTTAATAGATTTTAAGTCATTATTTGACATCATGTGAAACCAAAATATTTTTTTCTTTAAATGAACACATTTTTGTATAATCAGAAGAGAATATAGCACTGTGTGTGTAGGCTATTGGAAATAACAGAAATAACCAATCTTTAAAATGATTAAATTTAAACATTAAATTTCTGAAAGATTCCAATAAAAGAGTTATATAATTTGATTTAAAATTCTGAGTATTATTAAAAGTAATGCATTCTTTTAAAACTCATATGAAAGTATTATGTAGCAGGTCTGTTTTATGAGATCTGTTGTTATTTATTGCTTTACAAACTAAAATTTCAAGAATTTTTTTTTCCATTTGGCTGAGTATTGTGGATCTATAAGAAGAGAAATAGTTTTAACCATTGATGAGATTGCATACATTTCTAAATTCGGGATAGCTATACCTCCATTATTCCAATTTTTCATAAGAGTGGACCAAGCTATTCTGGGTTTGGTCAGGTACCATAAAAATTTATGCATCACAGAATTGAATTTTTTAATAATATAAGTAGGAGGCGGTAAGGAGATTGATTGAATAATATACAAAAATGTGGATAGAAAGATCATCTTAATTATTAAGTTTCTCATCCAGTGAGAATGGGATCTTATTCCATTTTTGAGTAAGGTTTTCTATTGCCTTTAGACTTTTGTTATAGTTTACTTGAACAATATCTTTAATATTTTTAGTAATTACAATACCCAAATAACATATTTCTTCCGATTGTGTTATGCATTTTTTATAATCATCCTGTAAATCAAATTTCTTAGGGCCAATTATTAGTATCTGTGTTTTGTTATTATTAAAGAGTAACCCTGATTTTTTTTGAAAATACTCCATATCTGAGAATAATGCTCTGATGGAATTGTTATTTCCTTCTAATGTGAGTAGAATATAATCAGCGAACATTTGTATTTTGGTGGATTCATTTGAGTTTAACTTGTATCCATCAATTTCCACATTATTTCTTATCAAGTTGGCCCAGGGCTCCATAATTAATGTAAATAATAAGGGAGATAATGGACAACCTTATTTGGTGCCTTTAATAAAGGGGATATTTTGAGAAATATTTGTTCCTATTTTAATGTATGCTTGGCTACCTTGATATAATTGGGTTATTATACTAATAAAATTATTCAAAAGTTTAATATTTCTAATAAAATAAATTAGTAGTCCCAATTAACTGAATTGAACGCACAATTTATATCTAGGCTGATTAATGTTAGATTTTTATTTAAAGGTTTAACTGATTCTATTAAAGATAGGGTTCTTTTAATATTATCATAAGAATTTCTATTTATAATGAAACCAGTTTGATCATCTTCTACTAGGGATGGTAAAAAGATTTTAAGCCTATCTGCAAATATTGGCATAAACATTTTATAGTCAACATTCAACAGAGAAATTGGCCTATATGATGAGCAATAAATGGGATCTTTATTGGATTTCAGGATGGGGGGTGATAAAAGTGTACTTCCATGAGGGTGGTATTATATTTCCATTATGAGCAATACTGTATACCTTATGTAATAATTCTAGGGAATTCAAAGGCAAGATCTTATAGATTTCAGGAATAATGCCATAATTTCCTGGTGCATTATTTAATTTTAATTTAGTAATTTGTGTTTCAATTTCTTTAAAGGTAATGGGCTTGTCTATAATATTAGTTTGTTCATTCAAACATCTATTATGAATGTATTTATTAATAAAGGTTTTGATTTCTTGAGTAGAATCAATTGTCTTGGTATGCTGATTTATATTAATGAAAAATTGTCTAAATTCAGTCAATATATTTTGTATATCTGAGACCGTCCTTTTTTTCTTAGGTGAATATATTTCATTTATATGATTAAATTTGGATAGTCTTTTGGTTTTATTAGCTAACATGTTTAGTTATCGTGGATTAGTGGAAAATTGTATAAATTTAAATTTTTCTAAAGCAATCATGGTTTTATGGTTCAATATCTTTAGATACTTATTGTTTAGTAAGTTTATTTCCTTCTTTTTTCCTTTGATATCAATATCTCTCTTGATTCTGTTTTAAGATGTCTAATTTATTTTGTATGTCAAGTAGTTGTTCATCCCAACTTTTCTTTTTTTTATAAAACCAATTAAAAATTATTCCATAGTGATAAGCCTTAAGGGCATCCCATATATAGATTTCACTGCTTTCATTTGTAGTATTAGTGTCTATAAAGTTCTGAGTTTCTAGATCTATAAAGTCTTTAAATTCCTTTAACTTTGTAATATAGGCAGGTATTCTTATTTGGGTATTGTAATTACTGTTAACTATAATTTCAAATAGAATGGGATTATGGTCTGATAATGAACATGTAATTACTTTGGTATCTATTAAGGAATATATTCAATTATTAGAGAAAAAGACTCTATCAATCCTAGAAAATGTATTATGTCTGTGGGGAAAAAAGTATATAATAAGGAACTAGGATAAGTGAAATTGTTTATATCTTTCAATAGATATATATCTGAGAATTCCTTTAATTTTTTGGCTGATGGTGAGATTCTTCATTTATTGCGTGAAGTTGAATCTTTGGTATCAAGAATACAGTTAAAATCTCCTGCCAGTATTATATTCCCTTTAGATAGTTGTATAATACGGTCTAGATGCTGTTTCACAGCATTGGTTCCTAATCCTGGGATCCAATATATATTTACTAATGTAAAAATCTTCTTATTTAATTCAATTGAAACAAGACAAAACATTCCTTTATCATTTCTAAATGTGTCAATTATTTTTGGGCTTGGTAAAGAATTGTTCCATAAAATTGCAACTCCTCTCTTTTTTTTGAGTGTGTTCTGAACTTACTAGTACTTTGTATGATTTATTATTTACTCTGACTATATCCTCATTTATTAAATGTGTTTCTTGTAGAAATATTAATTGAGATTTATGTAGTTTGATGAATTTAAATAAGTTACCCCTCTTTCTAGGATTGTTTAGTCCATTAATGTTTAGAGAAATATCTCTTAGTGAATTAATTTAAAGGAATATGAAAGGTATAAGAAAATTATTGACCAACTTAATTTATTATTGATAAATGTAGGAATAATGTATAACTGATTGTGTTTAAAGTCTAATACAGATGAAAGCAAAATATTATTGTTTTTATCTGTAGTTGAGAATGTCAACAGAATGAGTGTTATAAAACTCTGATAATAACAATCCCAAACATTATAACCCCTTAGAACCCACCTGGAGTATAAAACTCCCAATTTGAGTGACATACTATCACTCAACCTTCTAACCAATAGCAACCTCCATTCAGCAACTGTATATATTTAGGTAAAATTAATATGGCGTCATATAAAAACATTAAACTAGTAAAATATTAGAACACAAGAACTGTAATAAATTAAAACATTAATAAAATGTTTGTACATTAAGTACAGTTAATCGGATCTGCATTTGTAATAGTAAGATATAACTACAGTTATTCATTTGGAACCTTGCTATAGAAAAAGTAGAATTATTAGTACAAGTATTGAACTAGACAATTTTAATCTAAATGCAAAAAACTTAATGAATAATTCATGTTTTAAAATGAGAAGAGAAAAAAGGGAAAGAAGAAAAAGGGAGAAATAATATTTCCCTAATCATCTAGCTTTAGTGCATTTAAATTTTATATACAGTTTGTTATATTCACCTTAGTATGGCATAAACAGTAAATGTCAAACAGTTTAACATTTGTTCTAGCATAATAATCAAATAACTAAAGCTATAGTTCTACTAAAACTCCAATCCATGAAAAAGTAATCTAACATCCATGTGATCCCAAGCATATTGTTAATGTCTATGTATTGACTTTGGTGAACGAGTGTATAAAGATATAACATCTATATATTATATTGTATTATTATTAACCTTAGTGCATTGACTGCTTAACTTATCACAATGCATATAACTATTCATTAATTGTTCTCTAACAGTTTCAAAGCACTACATAACATGAAAAATCTTTTGAAATAATTATTACAATAAAACTAAGATAACATATATTTAAATTTGCATAATACTAATAACATATGTATATATTATTTGTAGTTGAAAATCAATCTTTACAAAATTACAATATAAAAGTTAGTAAAATTAATAAAAATAGAATAATGATACTAGAAATCAGGCTCAACTATCTTGGTGTATGTTGCTGTTCATTACTTATGCTTTTCCATTCACTCCCCCTCAAGTTCTTTCTTTAATCGTATCATTTTTGGATATGGGTATGATAAAATGTAGTTTAAAGGCATTAGACATCACTTCTCAGTTCTTTAACAAAAGCAGTGAAAGTATTTCCATTTTCTTATGTGCGTTTGAAGATTCTATGCAACTGAGGTAATCATTCTGAAAAAAGAGTGAGCCAGCACGTACAGTTCTGTCGAACCCAACTTTATTTTTAGGCAGATTCCATTAAAAATAAAGGAATCCTAGTAACCAAGCATACCAAGCATACCGGTTTCGGCCATGTCATGGCCTTTATCAATGCTATAAATTCTATACAAGTCAGGAAACCCGACCCCTAGTGAGCAACCAATATATACTCCACATTTAAAGTGATACATGTTCTTATACAATAAATAAATGTATTGAAACAAAACAGCACTTTTACCCCCATAATAATATATTTCAACATAATAAACATGTAGAATACATTTATAATCATAAATATCCTCAGAAATGTTGTAAGAGAAAGGGAATATACCATAACCAAAATATTTGGGGGGCCTTGAATAATAATCAGAAAAATTTATCGAAACAATTTTTATATATGAATAACATATATATGTTTTATATGTATTAATAAACCTCAAAATTTATCATAAATATTCATTCCCACTAATATCACAATATTGGTTCAGGCAATCCAAATACTATATGATATATACATGAATTTATAATATCATAAACTCAACTCAGTAAAACCTGGAAATGGTATATACATCCTCCATATTCCTGTTAGTTTTGAAATATCCCTTGAACCAAAATTTGTAAATGGTACATAATCCCTTTATATAGATCATAATGTGTATACATGACTTATGAAATTCTATTCTAACATATTTAAACCGGGTCTAAATAAACCACCCAATTGAATTATCCACCTATTTTCCATTTGATTAAGTTTTTGATGCCATCCGGCTTTAAAACTCCTATGAAGGGTTATCCTGTCTATAACAACAAACCGAAAAAAAATTTATATAAAGGGATTGGAATATTTATGATAAATTTTGAGGGGGGGCATGGTCTGTTTTGCAAAAAGGTGCACAGTCCTCAAAAATGTTGAAGCAACAATCAAAGCACAAAATTAATATTATCAAAATAAACTGATATAGAAGTTATCTTGTTTACAGTATATCAACTGCTCATAGGTTCAAAGGTAGGTACTAGGCTATCTGCCTGAAGGCATTTATAAGCCTAGCCAGAATGTGTTGGCTTTCACTGCCCCCTTAGATTAGTTTCCTGTGCCTCTGTTCAGCAGAGACACTTAAGTGAACCCCGGAGTAAACTTATAGGTTCATAGGTATGTACTAAGCTATCTGCCCAAAGGCATTTATAAGCCTAGCCAGGTATTTTGCCTCTATTTCTCATAGTGCCAGTCCTTCAAATGATCACAAATTGTAGTTGCATAAACAAATCACAATTGAAGCCACAAAAAAGTAAGATGTAAATGGTTGAAAAGAGGCAAACTCTGTGTTTTGAGCTACTGCTCCAGAGTGCTCAAGAGAAAAATTTAGCCTTAAAGTTTTAGTGAGCTTTTGTGATATAAACTAATATAATCAATCTGTGCAATCAGTACTGAGCATCAGAAAGCAGCTGCATTGACAACTAATTGCGTGGAATAACCCTTCAGTTAAAGGTAATTCAAGTTTTAGACACTTAGCAACCTGAAAAATAATTTATGCAAATTTTAGAGAGTAAACTTTTATTTCTGGTCAGTAAATATTAAATCAGACAACAAAAGTTACTTTACAAACCTTCACATATTATGTATGCCTCACCCCTAAGCAGATAATTCTGATTCCATGAGAATTAACTTTGTGATGACATTATGACAAGCAGCAAACTCTTGTGTGATGGTTTCAAAGCCAAGAAACTTACCAAGACAAAGATTTAAGTACCCCACCCTAAATTTAAATCTGACTATTCAAACATTGCATTTTGTCATAAGATATTCATGCGCACGTAAAGGTCAGTTCTTTTGGGAAACGGCTTTGTTGTTTTAAGAACAGGTAACAAATAGCATCACTAGTAATGAACATGAAGTAAGTTAGAGAAACACAAGTCAGATGACAGCAATTGGGAAAATTCCTTTGTTCATCTATGACTTATTAAATAGCATCACTCTGATGTCTGCCTGTAGGGGTGCTGTTCTTACAAAAATGCAAGGTATGTAAACAGTACATTTGACATCTATTTATAAAGATCAAAACTTATAAGATGTTTCTCAATTAGTCGGTATATCTCTTGTTTGACAAGTTTTGTGGTATATTTAGTGTTCTGTACCTGTGAGTTAGGATGCTATTAAAAATTCAGGCAGGAAAATATTTAGAGTAATATAAAAAACTCACTCAGATAATTTGAGGGATGCATTTGTGCACCACACCCTGTGGTATTTATAGACATTAGTTGCACAATGATGGGGGGTAGCAGTGTTTCAGAGGAGGGAAACCTTCTCAGCTCCAAATGCAACAGGGCTAGGTCAGCACTGCAGCTGTTAGTGCGGATACATGGGCATGCAGTGGAAAAGAATAGGAAGTAACTTGCTTATTAGGCTTGGGATGGTGCTTCACTGACCATCCTGTCATTTACAAAATGCTGCAAAATGATCCAGTATGTTACAAACGATTGCAATGATTCACAGTCATTCCTAAGATATGTCTAATTACCCTACATGCTATGCACAGGGCATATATAGGTGTAGATTTAATCTCATGGCTTTGGGCATGGGAGATGATCTAGAGATACTTGAAGGTTGCAGGGACAAATTGTACTAGTATTTATAAGGAAGGTGTACACATCTGGGTATGACAGCATGGTGTGCTAAAAGCAAGAATGATTATGTGATGTGGTATAACAGGCTTGTCCTGTATCAGATCAAGGTGTCACTTCAACAGTGACAATCATCTACAGCCAAGGTTTACACTCCCAGATGGCTAGTCCTGCCGCAGTAGTTCTTTCACACCACACACTCACATGCATGGTCGCACCTATGGCCAATTTAGAGTGTCCAATCCACTTACTGCATATCTTTAGAATGTGGGAGGAAACTGGAGCACCCAGAGGAAACCCATGTGAACAGAGGGAGGACATGCAGACTCCACACAGAAGGCAACCCAGTCGAGAATTGAACCAGGTAACCTTTTGCAGTGAGAAGACAATGCTATCCACTGTGTCTCTTGCTGTGAGATGACAAGTCTATCCAATGTGCCACTCATCCATGCCAACAGAAAAAAAAAATTGTACTCATGAGATAATATATCAGACTAACAAAGTCAATTCATATAAAAATGTTTTGTTTAATGACAGAACATGAGTGAATATGTAGAGACAGCATTATGTACTGCACTGTGCAAGGCTCTGTACCATAACTGTGTACATTTCAGAACAATAATCTAAATAAAATACATGCCCAACTGGCCTGCAAGGCAAATGGAACAATATATGACAGACAGAGAGACATGCAGCAACAATATGGTGCAGTGGTATCATTGTCACCTCACAGCAAGAGGTTCTCTGGTTTGATTCTCAGATGGATTGCCTTCTGTGTGGAGTCTTCATGTCCTCCCTGTGTTCGTGTGGGTTCCTTTTGGGTGCTCCGGTTTCCTCATATGTTATAAAGACATGCATCTGGAGTGTTTCTCCCCAGGCCTCTGCTGGAAATTGGCTTCATTCCAAGTTGGACTTTCCCAGTTAACAAATGTTAAATAATAAATAAAAAAATACCAATGATGTCACAAAACATGAGATTAACTGAAATGGTTAGATCCTTCATTGCCATTCTAGGACACCATTCAGCACACAAAATGTGATACATTAACATAAATCATCCAGGATATCACACTTATCACATACATGGGTGGTGTGGGATACATGACTAGCAGTGTATAATGCAGGACACTGCATGTATACATTTAGACAATTTGTGCAAAGCCCAAGATGGTGTTGAAAGAACATTAATATATAGGATATACGCCCATAGCCTACCACCATGTGTATTATTGTATTCTTCCCAATAAGACAGCTACAATGCTGAAGTGGCATTCCTTTTAGTGACTGCTGTAAAGAACTAGCTATGGGATCTGGATAGCGGATGTCTGAGTACTTATGAGAAGGAAATTATACACATTTGATTAAATGCAGGACATTTTTTAATGCTTGCAACAGTGGTCTGAGCCAGAGACACTAAGAGAAAGTCCTATCATATAATATAATATATAATATATTATAATATATAATAATATATCATATAATATGCAACAAATGGTAACAGCAATTCACATATATTTATTGTCACATTTACTAAATACAAACAATATATACAACAGAGAATGCACCTACTAGCAGCAAGGGTCAAGATTAAATATAAATATGGATTAACTAGACAAGTGAAAGGGTCCATTGTGGACTAATTTCAGCCATGATACAGGCCACAAGGATTTGGGTAAATGTGTTATATAAATATATATATATATATATATATATATTTCCCCTTTATAATCTCGAAATACTGAAATCTCGAATTTCAGTATCTCGAAGCTATAAAGTCGAATGGCCCACAATCCCGAAACACACAATCATGAAAAATACAATCCCGAACATACACAAACCATACACCACACAACACGCACACCATTCAACCCACAACACACAAACTACACAATCCTACACTACATCTACGCAGGGGGGCAAGCCCCCCTGCTCCCCCCACATCCCCTGCATATGTATATACCAACTCCGAGATTGCATTAACAGTAAAGAAATGCATAACTCACATGCAGACATTCCACACTCCCTCGCACATACACATCACACATACACAAACACATCCAACACTCATACTTTCACCTCCCTACCCTAATCCACATGCACAACTTACAAAAACACTGACATACACTCACTTACCTTCACTTCCGTAAAACATCCTGGCCAAACACTTCCCATCCTGTTGCTGCATTGCATAAGTGCAGATTCGAGATATTCGAATTCGCACTTATGCACTTTCGACATTTTTGGTTTTCGCCTTTATGGTCCCGAGATACTGAAATTCGAGATTTCAGTATGGGATTATAAAGGGGAACCATATATATATATATATATATATATATATAGAGAGAGAGAGAGAGAGAGAGAAGAGAGACAGAGAGCGAGAGATCAAGAGAGAGCCTGTCAACTAAAATTTGTTAGGTCAGAAAACTGAATACTTGAAGAAAACAGAATTAAACACAAGATGACATGAAAATTCCACACAGTACCCATGTATCAGGCTAAACATTATAAACTGTGGAGTCATGAACACTGGGCCACCATAAATTTTGTGTACAAATAGCAACAGATAGCACAGAAGTATAGCACAAATGGAATTGCTGGTGATGTTCTCAGAATAGCTGCCATTTCACAGAAAAGGAAAAGGTAGGATGCATCATAACAAGAAAGTCAATGACCCTGTGAAGAATTAGTGCATTTGTCAATGATTAGGCTTCAGTAATGGCTGAATGTCCATGGAAAGAATTAAAGGATATTCTGGCCCAGTGTTTTATATGTACTTCGGTCAGAAATAGAATACCAAAGAAAAGGTTTAAATCCATTCTTTCTAAAGTACTGTACTGTGTATGTGTGTGTGTGTGTGTGTGTGTGTGTGTGTGTGTGTGTGTGTGTGTGTGTGTGTGTGTGTGTGTGTGTGTGTGTGTGTGTGTGTGTGCGTGCATGTGTGAAGGATCACAATGAAATTCCAATCAGTTACACTGCAAAAGATAAGGAAAAAGTCTACAAAAGTAAACTGTCTGATCTTAAATGCTCAAGTTTCCCAGACAAACCCTAAAACCATCTCTATTTGGCTTCACCCCCACATCACTCAAGGTAAATAACCACATACCTGTGCTGTTCCAGAGTGATAGTAGGGTGAAAAAGGCTGCTCTAGGCACAGGTTTCTAGGGCAGCACAATCAGCACAGCATAAGAATTGTCAGTTAGGCATTCACTTAAACAACTGCAGTTGATATTACTGCTGCTTACATGAACTGATTTATTTGTCAATGAGTGTGTGTGCATTTGTGTATGTACGTTGATGTAGCAATCAACTATAGCTGTTTGTTAAAATGGAAGGGCCTTTTTCTTGGTACTCAAGTTTAGGGCACCTTTTTTTTTAACTTGGCACTACTTTGTGGATTGCTTACTATGCATCTGACCTTTCTAAATCTTATCATCCTTAAAAAGTAAACAGAGAGTAATGTACTGCAAAAGAGGGAGTGGCACGTTGTTCCATAATCTAAACAAACATTAAGTCATAAACTAATACCTGGTTTTGTTTTTGTTTATATTTACTTTTAGTTGCAGGTTAACTGATCAGGCCTTGTGTGTATTCCTGCTATATTGTTTTAGAAATAATGTTTTGCGTTGCAAGAAACCTTTGAGCATTTTTGTAGTTATCCAACATGTTTTGTTAGGTAAACACAAAAACTTAATACTATATGTTTGTTTGAATCAAAATCATATGCACCACACCCTGATATTTCTGCAAGCATTGTATGAGCTGTCCCAAAAATCGTAACCACTGTGGAGACAATAGGATCAAACCTAAAAGTCTTATCTGTAAATGTAGCTATGTCTCACATGTCAGCTTTTGTTTTGAGTAATATAGCCCTTAATATTATAATTAATATGTATGGCACTGTTTGTTTACGTTATGATGCACATAAAACATTGCTTCAGGTACATAGAGTCCCCTGTCCTCCACAGCAATGCAACATACATAGCACATAGATGTATCAGAAATGCCACTAACCTTTCAGTTTTAGTACTTCCCAAACACAAATGAACACATGTATTTCTTGCAGATATACTTTCTAATACCTATATACTTTCCACATACTTCCACTTCTTTTTCATGATGTGATGGTGTCTGTTTTTGCAGCATTCCATTTCTAATCCAACAAATGGTTATCATCCTCTTAGCATGCAGCCTGTAAGCAGTAACCAGAGAGTTCCCTGATGGCACTCGCATGTAATAGCAGCATGGATGATATAGTGATTGCAGTCACTTCTTCTCCCATGAAGATATGAATACCACTTTGGACTTGATGACCAAATTACTGTGATCAGAAATGAGAAAGCAGATGTACAATTTTCAATAACGTTTGACCATTTACTATTAATGTGGTTTTGGAAAACTATTAAAGTAGTTTAACTGCTTCACAGGACTGATATTTAACTGGGATATCACAAAGAATGCAGTATTATCCACTTCTCAGCTGAGTAGCCCACCAGGCACAAAGACCTTTAGGCCAGGCAAAATGTTAAGGCAGTCTGTGGTTTAGTAACTTGCACTGACTCATAAACTATGCTAATAGGGACAGAGTGAGCCAAATCTAAGACTATCGATGAATGCTGTTAAACAAATGATTTATCTCTTTGTTTTTTGGTTTATTTATGTTTTATGTGTTATTATTTAATTATTTATCATTTATTTATTTATTATTTAATTTGGCATGTGAGTAAATAGCCTAGATGATTGCAGCCCATTTTTAGACATGATGTGGTACAGAGTTAAATATTTACTTTACCTTAATATTAAATCTGGATGAGTAGCTTCATCCTCATAGCTGTTAGGGTGGGAAATGACTGCCCTCAGGACAAACTGTTAGGATGAATAACTGACAGATGCTGATGGTGTGGGAGTGAGTACCAACATTGATTCCTGTAGCCATGAAGATATTATAGCTTCATAAATGAATGCCAATATTGCATTCATGGTCATGACTGAAGTGTGTGAGGTAAGTGTGTTGTAACGTATGAGCTGCTTGTCACAATCTTAGCAAGCAGCTTGTTACACTTATAGTGGAGCAAAGATGAGGTCTTTTTTTTTTTTTTTGCTTCTCGAGTGTTCCAGATTGAGGATCTGCACAGGGCATCTGATGACTGTGCTATAGGTCTGTCCATCTTTATCAACTTTAGGAAATGATTAGTAGCCATTATGTATAGCTCAGCTTATGACAATTTCCAAGGCTACTAACCCCTCACTTTTTATCCAAAATGCTCTTAAGAGTAGCTGTCTTTCCTGATCCCTGTTTTACCACACTAAGATGGAGCAGAAACAATATATATATATATATATATATATATATATATATATATATATATATATATAATAAGCAGCCTCAAGAGCATGTCAGTAATGATGCTGGGGAAGGAAAGTGGGTGTGTTGCTGAGGATGGGCATACTAACCCAGATGTAATATTATCCTAAGAACATAACATTCATGACTAGTATTTGGAGTTCCATCTTATTCAACGTTAGGACAAAGTACCAAGCTAATCCTCCTCAGTAGTTATCTGCATGGGAAAATGCCTCTAGTATTGTGGTCTGAAGGAAATACAAGATTTACAGACCACATCTGATTATAGTATCTTGTCAAAGTATTCATTGAAACTCACATAGCATCTACATAAATATCATTTTACGGCACATTTAACAAAAAAATACCTGAGAAGTAGTCATGCCCCTTGTTGAGTCAACTCTGTACACAGAAGACAAAGCTTTATTGTGTTTCTCATAGCAATCAGTCAACCATCTAGCTCAGATAATTTTTGAAACTTTAGAACAAAATTACTTATTAGAAAAGGCTTCTAACAGTTGTGAGTCTCTCCTTAAAGACTTGGTCCTGCCCCCATAAAATCAAACTGTCTGGGACCACCTATACAGTGTAATAAATACTTACCTCTGTTACACTAATTGGGAAAGAATACAGGCAGTTTAACACCCTGTCTGAGATGTATTTCAATGTCTTCCTTATATTAAATAAAAAAAAATTGTTGACAAAACATTCTACCCTTGTAGATAATTTCTACTCCACACCAAAAACAACACCGTAAATAAAGTAAAACCGACTGATACTGGATCGCTGCAATGACACCTCGGCTCGGACAGTGAAAATCAGTTTATTGCCAAAAAACAACCACAAAAGTATCCACAACAGACAGGTTAAGCGCTTTCATCTGACTAGCAGACTTCATCAGAACAAGGATAGTTAATACTAAGTTCATTAAATACCAAAATTGGTGCCAAAACTACATCACACAATAAATTTTCTTAAAGAAATATGTACATATTAACTTCACTGACAATTCCAAACCACATATAAATGCATAAAAAATACATAAAAATACATAAAAATGTTTTCATGTTAAAAAACATCTATATATAAAAACATCTATATATAAAAAACATCTATATATAAATTGGCATAAAAAGAATAATTTCTATAGATATGTACGTATATGGGTATATACATACTTACATGGGTATGTGGAGGCATATAAGGCATATAAGGCACATAAATATATATCTATAAAAACTGTAAGAACTCATATGTATGTGTTTGTGTTATCTATTGAGCCAACCCAGACTATTGAGACATAATTAAATTGTAGATAATTTAACATGAAGGATAAGCATGTAATGGTTTGAACTCTAAAATTCTTGTAGCTGAAGTAATAGCCACTAGAAAGAGCATTTTCTGTGATAAATACTTCAGTTCTGCAGTAGTAGGTAGTTTGATGGAGAGATTGATGTTGACATGCTGCTAGACCAATATCCTGCATCCATTTGAGATTGATTCCCACAATATCGTTTTTTTTTTTTTTTTTTTTTTTTTTAGCTTCTGCTGTCTAAGTTAGTCCCATTAGGCTATTTCCCTCTACTGGGGGAAATTTGGCAAGGGGATTGGGGATCTTCTCCTACCCGTCATTGCTGTGAGTGGGAACCACTTTGAAGGTGCACTTCTGGTTTCCATTCCAGACACAGAGCCTGCATGGAGAAACAGGGAGGCAGAGAAAGAGAAAAGAAGATGATGGAATAGTGAAAGAAATGAATAAGAAAACAAATATCAAGACTGGAGAATATTTGTGCAGGATTCTGAGGAAATATTTCAAAGGAACTTATTTGATGGAGATGAGTCAGCAAATGATGGCTATATAATTACACCCCACCAGTCTGGATGGTTTACTCAAAGAAATGTTGCAGAGTGAGCCTGAAAATGAAGGAGATGTTTCCTGGGGGGACATTATGGAGAAAACACAAAAGGAGGATGGAGAGCCAATCCTGCAGAACAGTGGTGATATAGAAAAGAAAAGATATAAAGAGAAGTAAAAGATGGCAAAAGTGGAATAGCAGAGAAGAGGGCAGAAGAGAATTAAACATGTAAGTACATGGTAAGGATTCAAAATTAAGACGACAAAGAAATGGACAGGTATGAAGGGTGGGACAATTTAATAGCTCTGTTGGGTGTAAAAGTACATGAGGTAAGAGCATTTATTCTTATTAACAAAAAGACATTTGTGGCATTATATTTGAGACTGTTTCTTCAACTGAAAATTTTCTTGGAAAATATGAAAAAAAGAAAGACTGGGGGGGGCCTAGATGGCCAACTGACAGCAGTGAATTTTGAGAGCTCCATAAACTAGTATAATAATATAGGAACATTTTATTATTTTCAAGTTTAAAACATCAGAAATCTATAGATAAACTACTAAACTACATAAATATCAATTTTGGTGGAGATATACAAAAATTTTCCTGTCAAGTAACTTGGAGATATCTTGAGTCACATCACTGAATATGAACAACTCAAGGAATTCCCATCCAGATGGTGCTTTGAAAAAAGAACTGCAACTGATGACATCTACCCTACAGGAACTATCTTTGAAGATGGATGGCTTTAAACATAACTTAAAAAAACCTCAAATTAAATTCTCAAAAACAGACTGATACTCTTAAGAACCTATTACAGTAACACCATACAAAAATAACAAATATAGAGACTTCTCTAAATGACATTGAAGGGAGACTCAAAGAGTAAGAATTCCAAAAAGAATTTCTGTTTAAACAGAATACATGGCTTCTTAATAAAATAGATGACTTAGAAAACAGGGAAAGGAGAAACAACATAAGGATCTTTGGTCTGTCTAAAAACACTGAAGGAGAAGACATGATTTCATTCTTAAAAACCTGGATTCCCGAATTTTTAGACTTGAAAGAGGGCCTTTCATTTGGAATTGAAAGGGCATATAGAGCACTAAGGAAACCTGCTTCTAACTCAACAAATACTCCACCTAGACCAATAGTTATAAAATTTCTTTCATTTCTGAACAAGAAACTAATATTAAAATCTGCTTGGAGAAAATCACCCTTAAAATACAATCAAAGCCTGATAAGTTTGACAATGACTAGTCTTCCAGAATACTAGAACAAAGGAAAAAAGTCTGGCTAATAATAAAACTGTTGAAACAAAACAACATTAAAGCACAGCTGGCCTTTCCAGCCAAGATAGAAATACTTTTTGCCAATGAGATGAGAACCTTTAATGACTTAGAAGAAGCTACTATATTAATCAAAAACAACAACATAGTGTCTATCCCAGAAGAAATGGAATGGATGGCCCCTACTCTTAAAAAGAATAAACAAAACAAATCCTTGGACTGATGCTAGAAAGAAGAAAGAAAAAACTGATTCCAAGATAGGTGTCCCAAAAAAATAACTCTTACAACTACACCTCTCAAAGTAACCACTGATATGGTACATCACTTGTCATCTGTTTTTGTTTAAAAAAGGAGGGTTTCTTAAACAACCGAGAAACAGTAATGATTTATTCAGAATGATTTAAGAGTCCTGTAATTCTTCACAAACAAAGGTAGGTCAAGATGGGTTACTATTTACATTATATATAAGCCAAACAAAGCAACATATAATATAAACATAGAAGTTTCTATTCCCCTACTTGAACTCAATGAATACTTGTATTGTTAATTTTTAAATGTTTTACTTATAATAATTTAAGTAATTATCTAATTAAACAAGGTACCATTCATCAGAGTTCAGACTCAAATATAACAAATTAACATTGTATATAATAGCAGTAACAGTAGAGTGTTTTGAAAAAAAAATTCTGTCATGGCGACTAATGCCTTCTTCAGTTAAAGTATGATTTAGAAATGTCATGTATACCCTGGTTGAATAATAGTAGCAAGCTCTTAGTACAAATATCATCATTAGTCTGTCTAAATATAGTTAATATCAATTATGGCAGGTATCACAGCTACAAGTGTTGTTTGACCAATCCTGATATGGTGTGCGTGGATGCAGCCATGTCTGAAGGCTAGTACAAATGTCATTATTATTCTGTATAAACATAGTTAATATCAATTATGGCAGGTATCATAGCTTCAAGTGCTGTTTGATTAAGCCTGGCATGGTGTGTGTGGATGCAGCTGTGCCTGTCAGCTGTTGTATGTTGCCGTTTTCATCTCTGGGGAGCTGTGGGTTGTGACTTGTGATAAAGGTTTACTGATGCTTGTGTATTAGGAAGAGACATTTGGTGTTTTAGCCTGGATCCAGGGGAAGGGGGTGGATAAAACTGTGATTTGGGATATTTTGGCAGAAAATAGTTTGTTTATACTTCTGCTGAGTGTGAGGTGGGAAGGCTGGAAGAATGTGTTATCTCTTGTTGTGGCAGCTTGTTGGGAGTTTTTTTTTTTGTTTGTTTTTTTTTTAATCTGTTTGCTCTCCATTCTTTTCCTGACTGCTGCCTCACTGAAATAGAGGGAATGAATTTAGGCTTGAAGTTGCAGTGAAGTGAAGCTTTGCATCAGGTGGATTGTGAGCCTCTGGAATGTGGTACACAGACACACTAACAGAAACAGATGCCCCAAGGTTGCAATGGTAACGGAGACAGAGTGATGATAATACTTAACAGCTCTGAGGATCCTCCGAGATGATTCTCGGCAATGTTTTTAGTTTTTAAAAAAAAATTATATATATATATATATATATATATATATATATATATATATATATATATAATAAAAGGGCTGTTTTAACCACATGTACACATATTGATGGTCTCCCAACACTTCGTTTAGCTCATTAAGTTGATTCTTGAAAATAAATAAATAATAAGCGCAATTTTATATTCAAAATGCATTTTGGTCCAAACACATTAAGGACTTACATAAGAGTAAAAGTCTGAGTCATTGTGAAAGACTAAGAGCACTTGGTCTTGTGCAGAACCCTTTGCAGTGGTCTGGGAGGTGAGCTTACCTGGACATGTTGGACATATGGGGATAGCTGATTCTAGGGGTGAGTAGGGTTGCCAGGAAGTGCTAGAGAGTCATCAGATTTCCTTCTTGGAAATATCTGTGGGAATGGAAGGTGTGTTGCGTGGTTCATTGGCAGAGTGGCCACTGCATGGAACAGGCAGGTAAAATGGAATAAGACAAACATTGGCTTGGATATTTTAAGAACAGCCTGGAAACACACCACATAAACTAGTGAATGGTATTCTGGCAAATCTGGATGGGTATTGTTGCCCGTACTTGAAGTACTGATATGTGTGTATGTAAGGATGGAAATGTACTTATAAAAAATAAGAAACTAGAAGGGTCTCATAATTTAAAGTCTATGGGCTGTATACACATGCTTGGAATGAGCTAATAATAAGAATAAGTATTACAGCTTGTGGTTTCTCAAATAACTAAGCCACAGCCAAAAAAAAAACACACAATAGTTATGTAATGTATGATTTTAGTAAATCTAGGCATAAAATATATAATCGTCATATTAGATGAAGCATTCTGCTGAATTTAGATATTAAAGACAGGATTTAATAACATGGGCTTGTGTATAATAACACTACTGTCTTAACTTGTCATAAATGACATACACTACATTGAACATCAAAGGTAAGCATGATGATTTTCTTATATAAGAAAATATGCATAACAAGTCATGTAATTCCTTTAACTTGAATTGTAATTTTTGTAACCCATCTTGACCATATATAATACTTAAGTGGTTATCAAGGTAACTAATGTTTATACATGACATCAAACTGACAAAGTTGTTCAAGAGAAACAATAGAAGCCTGAACTTGAAATGTCACAGAATGTAACAATCATATTCTGAACAAATAGTATTAAATTGACAATAGACACTCAGTTTTAATAACATGGGCTTGTGTATAATAACACTACTGTTTTAACTTATCATAAATGACACACTATATTGAACATCAAGGGGAAGCATGATTATTTTCTCATATAAGTAAATGTGCATAACAAGTCATATAATTGCTTTAACTTGAATTGTGGTTTTGCAACCCATCTTGACCATATATAATACTTAAGCTGTTACCAAGGTAACTAATGTTTTATACATGACATCAAACTGACAAAGTTGTTCAAGGGAAACAATAGAAGGCTGAACTAGGAATGTCACAGAATGTAACAATCACATTCTGAACAAATAGTATTAAATTGATAATAATCACTCAGTTTAACCTTTGCTGATTATACAAAAAAGAATGTTGCCATTTTAATCTAAAAACTTTCAGTATATGCCATAAATTGGCAATTTATGAACTGTTTGTTGTTTTTAACCTATAATTTCACTCATTTTATAATAAAAAATGACAGATATGAAAATCCATATATGTATGAAGTGGGGGGAAGAGGAATGCACTGATAATTAAAATGCACTAACTTGCATCAGTGTTCACATAAAACAAACTTGATGCTTTAAGTGAGGTAGCAACAAATAAAGTGATTACTTAAGTGCTGGCAAACAATGAAATATAACTTCTGATATATCCAGTAAAATGCATTGTATTATAAACATTAGGCATAAATATTATTACCATCTATTTATATTAAGTAATAAGTTTTGAAAGACTTCATCAATAAGGGTGAATATGTCAAATAACTGTGTGTAATAATCTTTTACTGAGGTTTTATATATGATACATCCTACTTTACTGTGATTGAATTGCTTGTCATCTATCTTTCATGTAAATATTAATTGCTTATACAATAAGTACACATTTATATTGTATTAGAATTCTGTCTAATCTACAATAGTACTATACCTGTTCAAAATAATATAAATATTGCTTATTCATATTACAAATATTCTCCATATGATATTTCAATTTATGGAGCTCAGATGTTCTGGATTGTCAAGGTATGACTGGTAATCTGATGGACGTAGGTTTATCCATTAGATTAGGAATTATTTTCATTTCATAGGTAGTGCGGATCTTAATTTTGTTAACATTTATTAATTTAAATTTCTTATTTCACATAAACATTTTAAGTATGCCTGACCAAAACATTACTTTATTGGTAAACACTCAAGTATAAAACTGACCATTTCCTTTAAAAGCTCAAACATATACTTTATAGTTATCAGAGGAAAATGTTTAATAGTCACAATAAAACAAAAAAATACATAATCTAAATAACCTAAGACGGATTTAACTTTATTATCTTTAAATACCAATAGCTTAAACAATCCTAACAAGAGATCAAATCTGCTGAAATATTTAAAATTGAACAAAGCACAAATTGTCTTCCTTCAAGAAACTAATTTCAAAACAAATGACAATTACAAATGGAATCCTAAGGAATATATGATATTGGCACAATCCACTTATAAGACAAAGACAAAAGGGGTAACAATTTTATGGAAAACAAATGTGATTAACCCAGAAACCATTTATAAGTATGAAGATAAAGAAGGCCTTATGGCATTAGTAATATAATAAATATAATAGAATATGGACCCTAGCCAATTTGTACTGGTTCCCAGGCATTGGAACAGGAACTGTTAAAAAACACTTGGGTTTCATTTCCAATAATTATAAAGGCAACTTAATATTAGGAGGAGATTATAACTGAATATTTGATATTTCTGAAACTACAAATAAAAGACTGCTGTGTACATCTGCTGTATCAAAAGCTCTAAACAAGTGGGTAGAATCATTTCGTCTTGTAGATACTTTCAAATTTAAAGAAGATAAATCTTTGTTGTTTTCCCATCAAAATCACAGATTTGGTACCCAAACTAGAATAAATAAAATATTTGCTGCCCATGACTTACACTCTTGTTAGAGTAATTCTGTTGTAAATATGTTGAAAGATAAAGCATAGAATAAAACATTTTCTTGAATATATGTTTAGAGTTTAGCAATGTAAAATGGGCATTCATAGACTTCTCCTCTTCACAGCATCAGAAAAAAGCCTAAAAAGCAATTTTGGAAAGTAAGTATAACAGATGTTTCCTTTCCAGCTTCTGATTGTGTGCATTCTCACATCAGCGGAAATGCTTACAAATAAATCACAAAAGTACAATAGGAAAGTCTATAAACAGACATTATGTGATTTCCCACAGAAGGCCAAAAAAGATACCAAGAGGAAAAAACATCTATGTGTGTGACTAGAACTGTATATAATTCAGCTATGTGAGAGGTATTATGTAGAAACTTAGGTTTCGAGGTAACTGGAAAATGGAAAATCATCATCATTCATATCTGTAATGACGAAAAACTTTGTAAATATATGCTACAAATTGGCAGAAGAGTATGTGTGGTTTGTTATAAAAGGCTATTTATTGGTTACTGCTCTTAAAGTCAGGTGCTGCATCAGTGTATATTCTGCAAGTTTCTGTGGGCAACAGACTGTGATAACTAGACTTTGATTTCAGCAGTAAACAACCAGCAAGACTTTGTGTCTTAAGAAGACTTTAAGTCCAGTCCAGTAAATTCCAACACAGCATAGAAGCAGCACATATGTAAAATAAAATTTTCAACTCTGAATCCATTAATTTCTCAATCAATCCTTGCCCTTTTCAGACCACAATTCATTAATACTAAAACTTCAAAATGGGTGCAAACCATTAATCTTTAACTCCAGAATTCCTGCATATATAACTAAAATTAAATAGTTCAAACCCTGGTTATTATCTGAATTACAGTTCTTCTTAATTATACCACAGAGATAAATAAAATAATGATATGGGACTCATTAAAAGCTTACATATATGGTAAAACCCTAACTTGGTATAAACAAAATCAGAGAATGGGATTTTGAAATACTAGATGATAGATCTATAATCCAAACTTTCATCAGTAAAAGCTGAAAAAGATCAAAATCATTTGGAGACAAAAAAGAAAGTAGAAGTATTAAACAATAAATACAATGAAATTTGAACACATAAAACTAGTCTAGCTTTAGAAAAACTAAAAATTAATACCTTGGCCACTTCTCCGAAATATCTACATAATTTATCCACAAGAATCAAAATACAATCAAAAGCTAATAACATTAAAACTATCTTCCATGAAAAGAAAGGGAAAAATGTCTTGGATGTAGGTGTCATTCTTGATGCCTATAGAAATCACTATGTGGAACATTTCCAAAAAGAAAACATACATATTGATCAATTAAATCTAGATGAAAAATGTTCTAATATAAAAAAAATACCAGATAAATTAAAACTAGACCTGCAAGCTCCCATAACCTACAAAGAAATTACATATACAATAAAAGAGAGAAAAATAATAAAGCTCCAGGTATAGATGGCATAATTATGGAAATATATAAACGTTTTCCTTCAAAGATACTATCCCTCTTCCATAAAACTTGATTAGAAATTCAGTCACAAGCTTTAATACCACCCTCTTGGAGATATTCCTTAATCACACCAATCCTAAAGGAAAATAAATCCCCAAACCTCTGTACCTCATATAGACCTATATCATTATTAAATAATGACTATAAGATATTTATGACAATATTAACTAACAGAATGAAAATACTACTATCCAAAACAATAAATAATGATCAAACTGGAGTTATATATCATAGGCACACACATGACAATATCAAAAGGATAATTTCTCTTATAGATTATGTTAATAAAGAAAATAAAGAAACACTCTTAATTGGCTTAGATATAGAGAAAGCTTTTATTCCCTAAATTGGGACTATTTATTCAAAATCCTAATGCTATTTGAATTTCCTGCATCCTTTGTTCATCTCCTAAAGAATATATATACAAATAATTTAACGTATGTCAAGTTAGATCCTTTTACCTCTGAATCTATATATATAAAACAAAAGGCACTAAACAAGGATGTCCCATGTCACCGATTATATTTGCTCTGACTATTGAAATATTGGCAGACTCAATTTGTAACAATATAAAAAAAATCAAAGGAATAGATGTTTATGAACAATACAATTCTAAAATAATGCTATTTGCTGATGACATATTACTAACATTATCTCATTCAAAAAAGACATTAGATCAATTAGCTATATTAATTGACAAATTCCACATGACTTCAGGACTCCATTTCAATAAATCAAAATCAAAATTTTTATTTTTATATTAAAAAAAAAGAACTGCAGACTAAGGGGGATCACATCATAGGGAAACAAGAATCTACCTTAAAATATTTAGGAATTGAGTTATGCAAGATAATAATGAATTAGTCTCAAAAAATACAATAATATCATCAATACAATTAAAATCTCTGTGGAAAAAATGGAACAAATTAATATTAACATTTGAAGATAGACTACAGTTAATAAAAATGGTTTTACTGCCCAAGATCTTATATATAGCCTTGGCAATACAACTGTTACCAGAAAGTAATATACTTAAAGAAATAAATTCATGCCTAATAAAATTTTTATGGTTTTCCAAAAGAAACAGAATAGCTTTAGTACATCATATCAGACCATGGAAACAGGGAGGATTAAACGTTCCTGATATAGAAACATATATGAAAGCATCAGTATCTAAAACAATCTTAGATTGGATAAGTACAAATTATTCTGCAAATTGGAAAGAATTACTAACTGTAATATCAATAAATTAATTTGATTTACAAAAAAAATTTCAAATAACAGATAATTTTCCATGGCACATATGTATTTGTACGCAATATAACATAACTAAACCCACTAAAACTCATATGATTAATTATTACATTGACTCATTTAGGAAAATTATTAATGCAAATATAGATTTAAAAATCTGGTTTGATCTTTTAACACCATTTATAGTCACAAAGAACTTTCCACATAAAACATGTAGAGAAATTATTAATTCCTGGGTACAGAAAGGATTTGTTTATTGGCTCCAATGTATCAAATAACTAAAAGTTTTAGATATGCAAGTAATAAAAACAACATACAAAATTCCACAACAGGACTGGCTAACTTTATATAGTATTCTGTCATATTCGCAAGATTTAAGTAGAATAATTAACAATTCTTCATTTAAAGAAATACCTACATTTACAAAATACATATAAGAAATCATATATAATGATATGGGAAACAGTATTTCAAAATTTTACAAAATATTAATAAACTATAAAACAACACCTAAACCCTCATATTGGAAATATATAACAAAAGGACACTCAATACAGTTAACTGAAGATATTAAAACAAATATATTATCGGTAAAATATACATCCTTTATACAATACTGGAAAGTTTTTAATTGGAAATGCACAGAGCATTCTTAACCCCAGATAGAATCAGTAAAATTAATTCTTCCATAAAAGGAATATGTTGGAGATGTGAGCAAGTACACAATGCAGATTGGAACCACATTTTCTTTGATTGCATTAAAATTAAGCCATTTGGGAATGGTATTAATAGCTTTCTACAAGCTTTATTTAATGAATCATTTTATTTAACTAAAGTTCTTGTATTATTAAATGTGAACGAAGGTCCTCATTTGACTGGCTCAAACATGTATCTAGTATGGACTATACTTGCAATTTCAAGGAACTGTATAACAAGACGATGGAATGCAAACACAATACCAAACTTTGGAAGACTTCTTCAGCCTACTGAAGACCACAGTGTTATTGGAAATTAAAATTAAAGAACTAAGAATTTATCCAAAGCCATTTATCAACAACCCTTGGGTAAAAGTCTTATTGTTGATTGACACTATACAATATTGGATCAGACACTCTGATAATGGATTGGACATACTTATAAAGTAACTGTATACATTAAGATCTCTTATAGTGTCAGGCTAATGTAAATAGTGTACACAGTTATTTAAGATGTTATGTATAAATCCTATGGAATTCATTCAAATGTATTTGAAAAATAAAAAATAAAAATTTGAGGGAAAAGAAAAAGAAAGACTGTAAACAATGGACTCTTTATGTGATAAAAGCATTTAACACAGGAATAAAAAAGATGATTCATGTACAAAAGCAGAAAGAGAGACATTGAAAAGGCATTTAAAAGCTTTAGGTAAAGAAGTATTGGACACTGCAAAAGTTTATAATAAAAGGGGCTTATGGAATGGAGGCTGGGATTGTAATATTGCATTGAAAATAGAAACAGAAAAAAATATATACACATACCAAGCATGATAAATGTGGAAGGGAATAGGGGTGCTGTAAAATAATGGGAAGAACCCAAAGCATGTTGTGTGTGTGTGTGTGTGTGTGTGTGTGTGTGTGTGTGTGTGTGTGTGTGTGTGTGTGTGTGTGTGTGTGTGTGTGTGTGTGTGTGTGTGTGTATGTGGAAAAGAAGGACATTCAATAAGCAACTGTGACAAAAGAAAATGTTATATTTCTGGGGAAATGGGACATGATGCAAGAATGTGAATTGAAATGCTATAAATTTAACAAAATTCGACATTTGTAGATATATTGTAAAATGAAAATAACAGTAAGGAAAAAGAAAAAGAAAGAGAAAACGTGAACAAAGAGAAGAAACTATAGAAGTAGTATAGATAGAAGAAAAATTAGATGAGAAAAAATAGTAAAGAGGATATAGAAGAAGGTTCTGAAATAAGTGACAAAGAAGACATAAACTGGGAGATAGTAAAAGGAAAAAAGAATTCTATTGACTAAAGGATAAAAGACAGAAAAAGAAAATGTAAAGGGATAAGTACATAAGAAAAAAGAAAGGAAATGGATGAAAAAGAATATCTGTAGCTAATTATTGGGACTTAGTATAATGGTTAAGCCTTTTGACTCACAAATACAAGGTAAAGTGTTTGATTCTCACCATTGGGAAAGGAATTGGTTAGGCTTAGAATAACAGTATAAGAAAGCTGGTCTAGTAATTAACTATGACTTTATGAAACTATGAATCTAAGGGAAAATGAAAAAATTTAGAGTGTTTCTGTAAATGTGAATAGTATTAAGAATATAGTAAGCAGAATAAGAATTTTGATGTGGTGTAATACATGTGATGTAAATGTAATTATATTGGAAGACACAAGATTTTTAACAAATGAAGAAAGATTACAAATAGAGAAACTATGGGGAGGAAAGATAATCTGGAATTTGAAAATGGCCAATGTTCTGGAATAGATGTAATATCTAGAAATACAGAAAGATATCAGATGTAACTTTAACAAAAATGGGAAGAGTAACCATTGTAGATTTAAAATGGGAAGAACAAAGATATGGAATTATAACATTATATGTTTATACTAAATTTAAAGAAAGGGAAAGCTTATGTCATCAGATTTTAGACTATGTCGTAATAAATATGAATATTATAATAACAGGAAACTTTAACTGTGGTTAAATAGGCAAGCATAAAAATAAAGGAGATGATATAAGAAACGTTTTAGAAGTTATAAGATGTAAGTTAAAACTTTGTGACAAAAAATCATGGACTTACAAAGGGTATGTATAGAACTGAAATAAATTATTTTATAGTATCAGAAGGTTTAATTATGGAAGAAGGGGTAGTTGAAACAGGACTTTCTTATCATCTTGCAATATGGCTAGAGATGAAAACAAGCCATATATAAACATAGGCAAAGGAATACAAAGGATAAATGAGAAAGCATGGAATGAAGAAGGAAAGAGATTAGCAATAAACTTATGGAAAATCATATTACTATGAGAACATTTTATAAAAATTGGTCTGAATGGTGGATGATATTTAATGAAAATATTAAAAATGCTTTTTCAGTGGCAATATGATGTGAAGAAAGTAGAGAAAGAAAAATATAAAAGAACATATAACAATGGATTGGATGATTTAAAACATAATGATAGAAGATACTTTGACAAAGAAAATAATTATATGAAAGAAATCACAAAAAAATACAAAAATTGTTTTTATAAGCAAATAAGCAATATTTTACAAGGAAAAAGAGTAGAAGTATCAATTACTTAAGCAGAGTAGAAAAGGAAGATGGTAGTGTAATGAGAGAAATAAAAAATATAAAAGGATAAATGGAAAGAATTCGGAAAAAGATTATGAATAGTATGGCACAATATGTACAATAAATGCTTAAAGAAAGCAAGAAGGTAGTGAAAAAAACATGGAAAGTAAAAAAGTTAACAGAAAAAGAAAATAAAGAGTTGGAAAAAGGAGAGTTCCTTAAATGATCTAGATAAAGTATTAAGACAAGTAAGTATAGATTAGAGTTCTTTAAATGATCTAGATAAAGTATTAAGACAATTAAGTATATATTTGGCTATAGATCCTGATGAAATAGGGTATGAAATGTGTACAAATGTAAGAGATTGATAAAAACAATATTTTTAATGATTTTGAATGAATGGTTAGATGAAGGTTTTATATATAAATAATTTTGAAGCAGACTACTTAAATTCATATGGAAGAAGGAAGATTGCAAAGAATTAAAAAAAGGAGACAAATAGTATTCAATAATTATTATAAAATCTTTATGAAAATAATACAAAAGAGATTTGAAATTAAAATGGAAAAAATGGAAAATATTACAGAAGATAACATATAATGTATAAAGGGGAAGGGTTGTATCCATTATAGAGAAATGGATGATATTATGAACAGAAAAGAAGTGAAAAATCTTGATAGAAGACCTTAATAAGGTATTTGACACAAATGGACATGAAATCTTATGGGTAATAATAAAAGAATGTAATATAAGTGAGAAAGTTAGGAAATTATTTATGTCAGTGTATAGTAATATAAAATAAAAATAATTGTAAATTACTGGTTAAGCCAAGAAGTACATATGAAGAGTGGTGTAAGACAGAGATGTCCAATGAGTTGTATACTCTTTGCATTAGTTATGAATGTGATAGTGATAGTATGTGAAATAAATTACAAAATGATGAGGGTGGGGTATATAATACCTGAAGGGTTAAGCATTCCTGTTCTGTTAGCATATACAGATGACAATATAATAATTGCAAAAAAAAAATTAGATAAAAAAAGTAATAATTTGCACAAATGAGTGTCTGGAGAAGATAGAGCTAGTTTGAATAAAGAGAAAAGTAAAGGTTTAGGTGATGTAGTAAAGATTTGGAGTATATATTTTACACTGAATGACATTTCTGTGTTAGGCATAAAATTTGGGAATAAAACCATAAGTAGAATTCAATGGAAGAAACAATAGAAGAAATAAAACATACATGTCTTTTCTGGAGAACATATAAATTATCATTCAGAAAAAAGTTTTATTCAATAAATTCAGTACTGAGGGGAAAAAATAGCATACTTAGCAAGTGTATTTATGTTACCAACGGTATTTGAAAAGGAATTATTGCAGACAATTTTTTCATTTATATGGGGTTCTAGATTAAACCCAGTAAAAAGAGGAGTTTGGAGGTTTAGAGTTAATTAACCCAGTGGCATATAGCATACACTGCTTCATTAAATTTGTACATAATGCTAAAGTGGATAAATGAAAAATGAGTGATTAATAGTAAAACTGTATAAATATAAGTATGGCAAATTTGGGGGTATGATAAAAAGAGAAAAAGAGCGTGTAAATGAAGAAATAAAATGTTACCAAGAAAAAATATTTTTTTGTGAAAAATTAAAATTGATGCTACAGAAAAGGATCAAAAAGTATGGTAAAAGAATGTAATGATAAAACATTACCATGTAAAACCATGGGAAAATCTAACAGATTAAAAAAAAACTAAAGCTATAAAAATAAGAAGCAAATGGTGTAATCAGAAAAGAGAATCTCAAGATTTTTTTGTGGACATTGGTAATAGATACATTGCCAGTAAAAGGACATATGCCATATAAAAAGAAAAGTGATAGAATATGTTTACATTGTCAAAAAGAAGAAACTATGGAACATGCTTTTTTAAATGTAAATGAGGTAATAAAATTATGGGGAAAACTATGTAAAGAAGACTTTTTTGAAGATATAAAAGAAGTGGATAAAATAAATATGGACATGATTAAATATGAATATTTTAAGAATATAAATAAAGAATATGTTAAACAACAGATAAAAAGTTATTGTATGTTATGTGGGTTATATGGAATGAAAGAATAAATGAAATTATGTATAATGATATTTTTTTTCTTTTACATTTTACTAGAAAAGTCTGACTGGATAAGAAGTCCTTTTTCAGTGGAGGCCTGGGGAGAAAAGCTTCACATTTTACAATAATAGGAATAGCAGTACATATATATAATGTTATTTAAACAGTTTAACACATTTTTGCTTAGCATTCCCATAAAATATTATTGATTAAGACAGACCAGAAAGATAAAGAATTTAGCATAGAGTCTAATAATAATAGGAAGACTAGTGCATATATGCAGTGTTACATGATACAAAAAATGCAAATAAAATGTATGCACTAAATACAGTTTAACACATTTTTGCTTAGAATTTGTGTACAATATTACTGTTTAAGGCAGACTAGAAAAGATTAGCACGGGGCTTGAACATGGAAAAACATTTCATATTTTAATGTTTAATTTCTGTAGCTGCTGGTAGTAGGTTTATAAAATGGATTTTAGCAACAATATTAAGTGAAATCAGATGGTGGTTATGGAAAAAGGAGCGGGGTCTAATACGGTTGAAAATTTAGCAGAATGTAAAGGAAATTATGAGTATGTGTAAACAGATTTGTTTATTTATATATTTGTACATATGAAATGTTTTCAAATATGTAAATATTTTGTAAATAAGAGTTATATTTGCATGTAAACAAAGGACCCCTACCCTTTTCAACAGGTGTTATGAGATCTTTCACATCCACCAGAGCTTTCACCAACTCAAACAGATGAGACCTCAGTTTAACATCTCATCCAAAGGATAAAAAAGAGTGTAGCACCTCCAGTCCAGTCATCTGGAATGAAAATAGAACCCACAGCCTTCTGGTCTTCCAGCACCAAAGGAGGGTCTTCTACTTGTTGTACCACTGTGTCTTTTAAGGGTGCCTATTCAGTGTCTCTGAGTAGGTGACTTAACCAGATGTATCCCTTGAAAAAAAGGTTGTATTTGTCCAGTAGGTTTACACTGTTAATTTGTCAGAATGAGCAAGTGATTTAACCAGCCATGTCCCCTGGAAGGTAATTGTATTTGTCCAAGGAAATTATATGATTAATTTTCAAAGGAAAGAAAACACATTTTTTTTTCTAAAACAAAATGCAAATCCCACAACTGGATGGTATTCTTGATAGACAAAGGAAAAAACTTCTCAAAAGTATTTATATGCGTTCAAAGATGCTAGAGATTTAAAATATTGATAAACACTTAAAATGCGGCAAGCTGCATCTGACTAGAAGAGTATCTTATTCCTGAAACAAGGATCTGAGAAAGATAATCTAACAATGCTGGTGCTAGAGCTGTCAATGGATCCATACCTTTAAAAGTAGTCTATATAAAAACGTCTATTTACACTTCCACATTTTTCTCTGGTCAGAGTGAAGATGTGGACTATGTGGACTGTTCTTAAAGAGTTCATGGCCATTACTGGAACTAAGGTAAGAAATAATAATATCCTCAGCCATGGGGAATGAAGGTCTGGGTGAAAATTACCAGCAACATGAGTCATGATGGTTCTGAAGGACTCAAACAGAGGCTTTTGCAGGAGATGAACCACACCTGTTGAAGTTAAAATGAGGCAGAGAATAACTTCAGATTACTTTTATCTGGCTTTCTGTATAAAGTTTGGAATAAAGGGAAATGTGGGGGCATCTATAAAGGAACCCTGGTAGGTCATTTCTAGATAAGTCCATCCCTGGAACATTCCCCCAGATGAGGAAAGAAAGAAAAATAGTTATTGCACCAGGTGCTGGTTGGGATGCAGATACAGCTTCACCCAGCAATGGAAAAGTTTCCATGCCATAGAACAACTGAGAGGCATCAGTAAGCAGCAACTGACCTTGCTAGAGAACTGCCTTCCCCAAGAATATGAACTGCAATCAGGATTTTGTTGACAAAACTCAGTCCAAAATCCTCATAATTTCTCAATGGTGGAAGTAGGAGTGAGTTCCTTCTTTCTTGCTTATATACAAAAACACTGCCTTGCTGTTGGTGTGGATGTCTATAGCACCTTGAGGGAGAGCATCCTCAAAGGCTTGCAGTGTAAGGACAAATGTCCTCATCTTCAGAACACTGATGTAAAGACTGGATCTGTCTTTGACCATGAATTTTGAACAGTCTGGCTTTGGCAGTGCCTTTGACTCTAGGGAAGAGGCATTCATGGTGACAGTCAATACAGGAGGGTAGAGCTGGAACAGACTCATCAGGGTAAGCTTTGGAGTATACACCCATCACTGGAGATGTAATTTGCAAGGCCTGTACATCTTGATGTGTTATATTATTGAATCTGTTATCTGGGATCACTGAACATTCAAAGCTTATTGCAGAACTCTTGTGTAAAGCTTTTCAAAGAGAACCATGTATACAGTTGCAGCCATAAAACCCATGGTCTTAGATGTAAAATCCTGCGACACTCTGAGAAATAATGATTCGAGTTAACTTCTGTAATGGCAGAGTCCTGCTTGATGGTAGAAATTACCTGCAGCATAGAGGGCCCAAGGTGCTTCATAGGAAGGTCAGTTTCTGACAGGGTTCCAAATGGGACTTTGTAGAGTTCTTCTCATCTCCCAAAGAATGGAAGAGATGACCAAGCAGACATCAACTGGATCTGTGTTGGAATGGCTACGAACCAGTCATCTGGGTATCACAACACCTTCACTCCTCACCTGAGAGGGGTAGTAAGATGAAGACTGTGGGACAGATAAAGAAATTATGACATCAGAGCTGAAGACAAAGGAGTCCCAATTGCAGAGAATGTCAATATGAACAAATTATAGAGGTTCAGTTACATGTATATGAAAGCAGAAAGTGATTCTGTAAGGAAGATTTGGGAGAGACAGGAAGAAGGCAAGAACAGATGAAGATGCCCAGCCAAGAGATGGTTGGATTGTGTGAGAGAAGATATGTAACTGCTGGGCTTAACTGTCAAAGACAGTAGGAGAGTGTTAGTGAATCAAGGCAGGTGGCAACAGATGTCACCCTGACCCCATATAAAATGAGAAAAAAAGGGATGATGATGATGATGATGATGATGATAACGATGGTGATGATGATGAGACTGTGTTAGAGAACACAAGGATTTCATGTTAAAGTTCAGCATGCAAAAATGAATGAAAACATAATTTTTGTGGGGGATTTCAACTATATAAATTCTGACTAGGCAAAACTACAAAATGTCAAATAAATGTATCTGAATATTAATTGACTATTTTTTTCTTAGGAAGTGCTTTTTATAACCCACCTGTTGGCCAGGCCATCAGCCTTCTCAATGAGCATTAAGGATGTTCATTTCCTTGATGGTGACATTGAGATCACTGCTCTGGATGAGAGCTGACCAAACAGAGATGTCATCTAAGCAGACAAGGCATTTTTGCTTGTACCCTAACTTTACGTAAATTAGCCTTCCTTATAGCCATTTGTCCACTGAGTGACTTGAACACTCATTGCTGTGCATTCTTATCGATAGTCCAAGGAACACGAGAGAGATCCAATATCACCAATGACCCTCTCTGCAGCTTTAAATCACAGTTAATGGCTGACAACACCCCCAGCACTGCCACAATCTCTCCACAGTACCAAGGCCCTTCAAAAGAGACTTCATATATTAGGACAGCCTGGAATATTTTTCTAATTAAGCCTTAATCCCCACCCGATGACTGATTTGAGTATGCACATCACCTTGAGGGTATGCTGCACTCACTAGTGCTCAGGCATGTTCACACACAAAACAGCTGGGTCTATAACACATTGTCGAACTCTCCGTACAGTGTGGAATGGGAAGATTTCCCTTTTCTGTACTGTGGTGCAATCTTGGCGTTGATATATTTAAAGACTTTGGGGTGTGGGGGGTGTTTGGAGGCTTGCCCTCCTGCTTAAACCATTCAGGTAGGTTTTTTATTTGGTTTATTTTTTTTTATTACATTTTCGAACTTTTACAAGTTCGATCATATGGTGTCATCCATATGACGTTCAAACTTTTAAAAGTTTGATAATGTAATATAGACGCACCAAACTCACATCTCCAACACGTGGTTTTGGGTCTGCATGGCTCTGCTTCTTGGTGGTAGGTAGCCCACCAGATACCACTTAAAGGACAAGTGAACCAGTGTTATTTGCTCAATCCCTCCATTCTTTCAATAATCATACTGCATACAAAACAAACATACTGCATCCAAAACAAACATACTGCATACAAAACAAACATACTGGCATCCAAAACAAACATACTGCATACAAAACAAACATACTGGCATCCAAAACAAACATACTGGCATCCAAAACAAACATACTGCATACAAAACAAACATACTGGCATCCAAAACAAACATACTGCATACAAAACAAACATACTGGCATCCAAAATTTCAAATGCCTCTACAAACTCTAACCTACTTACTTCATGATGAAACAATTCCTAATTTATAATAGTTAAATGAGATAAAAACGTAACAATTTCTAATGTATCTGTAAACACATATCTCTCTTTCAGATAACTGTAAATATTCAATTTCTTTACATGCAACATTTGACATATCAGCAGTAGATCCTAAACTGTACATACAATTGTAATGTACATATTTATCTGTTTCATATGCAAAATGCCACAGTGTTTTAATTTATGCATAAATAATGAATATCTTCTGTATTTTGTATGTGTAAAAAATATACAGCTTTACTCCATGCAAAAGCCCCAGTATCTTAGTTTATGCATGCATATGTAATGTTTTCATTACTTTGCATCTGTATTAACTGTTGAGCTTTTCTCCTTTGGCTGCCACTGAAAATGGGATCAACCCCAGATGAACTTTCCAATTAAAGATAAATAAACACAGCTAATAAACGTGGTCTGTCTGAATCCATCCATCTATCTACAACCCCTTCTGTCTTGATCATAATTAGGAATTTGTCCCTCTGAGTGATGGGGTTGGGCTATTAGCTGATTATGTTAAATAAAACAACCAGTAGCAAATATTGTGAGATGGCAATATCTTATATATCATACTAACAGACTTAGGACATTTCTTCTTACTAGTGGCTATAACTGTTTTAATTTACTAAGAGTAAGTCAAACATATGGATACATAAATCATCCTTCCTACACCTCACCAGTGGAACCGAAAATGCATTTAAATAATCTAGCTATTACAGTAAACGATGATAGTGTCCTCGCTAACACAAATAAGTCTGCACAAGATATTTTCAATGACTTCTGTGAAATTATTAACTTCTGTATTTATGAACACATTCTAGTAATACACAAATACATAAGTAAATTAAAAAAAACTTTGTTGGCTTCACAGAATTAAAAAATGCACAATAGAAGTAAGAGATACTGCTTAGCTTTCAAACATTTTAATAGTCATGAAAAGAGTCTAGATTAAATAAACTACAGAAGCTATTTGAGTTATCAAACCTTACATATCTAATTATGAACTTTATTGTGGTCTCAAAAGTTGAAACCAATAATAAGGTAGTTTTCTAACTATATAAGAAAATTGTAAGGGAGTACAGAGAAAGAACTGTGGCAGCAACAGACAGAGTATTATCCTCAGAGGCATGGGTGCTAGAACAAAGTAGTAATGATAAGGCATTTAATATTATCCCACTTAAGGGAATAATTTATAAGTTTATGAAACTAAATGTCATTTCATGTACAGTTCAATCACTAAAACACTGGATAATCAGCAGAACAAAAAATTCAAAGCCTGGGATTACCTTTTCTAACTGTAGTTAATAGTGGCATCCTACAGCACTCCGTACTGGGGGCACTTTTTTTTGGACTGCTCCTCATGGATATTAATGTGATAAAAATGGGTTATGAATAATCATATATGCTAATGTATACAACTTTAGAAACATTTATTTAAAATATGATGACTTTTTCCAAGATAATCCTCTAAACAGAGGCAGCATAAAACAGGGTAGAGCAGCTAGAGATATTCCTTGGTACTTACCTGCCAGGCATTATTGATATCACTTAATCCTAGATAAAAATATTACACTCCTGACCGAAAACCCCACTTCCATGGTTACACACCCAGTGAAGAAGTGATAACCTCAACTTTAAAGTAAGCAAATATATAATGAAGAAGCTTGGCAAAAAGGGAATAAATTAGGATTACAGAATAAACAGTGAAATTATAAAAAATAATGTCATCATTAAAGAACATAGGACAGTAGTAGGCAAAATTTAAACACTGACCACTGGGTATCTGACAAAGCCAGGAAAGCATAGTCTGTACACCAGATAATCCTATATGGCATGTCTAGTCACTGCAGGGAAATCGCTGTATAACTTTATCCCTCACTCATCTGACTCATTATTGAATACAGTAGTGTGGTCCGTAGAATTCAGACAAGCCATTCGATTCTAAAAGAACTTGAAAATGTGCAATGATTCCCTTCTTGAAAAATCATAGGAATGAAAAGCATGAACTGTTCAGAAAGGTCTCAGATTATGTCATTATTTTCTGTTTCTTATAGAGTAGTAAGAGGTGACCATTGTCTGGCCACAAGGGCAAGGTCTGAGACAGTTCTATTTAAAGGTCTATGCAGCTGCCTGAAACATACTGCTGGGGTGCTAATTCCAGAAAAGGGAATCGAATGTTTAAAGTAAATATAAATAATTCAAAAAAGTGACAGGTAAAATACACAATCCCTAGGATTCAACAAACTGTGTGTAGGCTCCATAGAGAGCCTACATGGACTGTATCTGTGTACAATGCCGCAAAGTGCCATCGGTAGTGTGTACTGCATATTCATGATGTGCAGCAGGCCTAAGGGAGGTTGCACAGCATGTCCCAGTAACATTGTCCCCAAAACTTTGCAAAACAGCATAGATAATAAATTCATGAAAATATCCTGGACCTGGTCCTAACCAACATGAGTAGACACTGTAGCACCCCTATAGTGTCATTCTCCTTGGTAAGATACAACCATAAAGTGATCACTTTTGAAGTCACCATCTCCCCTGACCCCCCCCCCTTGACAGGATCAAACAAAGAAACTTTTCCAAAGCTGACTATAGTCTCTGGAGAGCAGGTATAAGCAGCTTCACAGCCACCATTCCTTCAGTTGGAAATAGCACTAATATCCGAGCCTATACCAAAAAATTATATGAGCACCTATGTATCTGTGTGGACTCAGCAGTACCTGATAGGACTAAATCATCTTCCTCAAGGAAGAGTAAACCTGTTTGGTGGACAGCAGCGAAAAACAAACTCTATAACAAAAAGAGAAAATTGCTGTACAGGACCAAGAATGAGCAGGTACCAAGTTGGAAGCAATCTCTCCTTTGTCTGAACAAGCAAATAAGACCACAGGTGAAATTCTCTAAGTCTAACTTAGACTCCAAATTGGCTACAACCAGTAAGGACAATCACAAGTCCTTCTTCACATATGTCCGCAGTCTCAAAAGTAACACCCAAATCTGCTCTGAACTGGTAGTCAATAACACCACATACACAAATGCCGTAGATATAGCCAACCTGCTGGTAGTCAGGTTCAGTGAAAACTTCACCCCCCCCCATAAGTAAACCAAGACATCCCCAGCACCTGCTCCCTCCCCTCATCACCAGGAAGCAGGTCTTTAATACTCTCTCAAAGGCAAAATATACAGTCTCCATGGGACCTGATAAGGTCCCTGCCTGTATCCTACATGAACTCAGGCATGAGCTCTCAGTTTCATTAGGCACCATATTCAACCAAAGCCTGAGCACTGGCTTCATCTCAGGTGAATGGAGGACAGCCACTGTCAGGTGAAGCATCCACTAACCCAGGCAATTATAGGCCCATCAGCCTGACTAACCTGATCTGCAAGGCCATGGAATGCATTATCATGGACCTTATAAACAAGGACATTGCCAACCTCCAAACACTTGAACCCACACAGTTTGGTTTTGTCAAAGGGTGATCATGCCTGTTAAACTTGGTTGACTTCTTCAAAACAGTCACCAAAGCCATGGACGAGGGAAGACAGTGAATACTGCCTACCTGTATGGGTGGCCTAATGGTTAAGGTGTTTGCCTTGCAAACACAAGGTGCAGGGTTTGAGTCTCACAAGGAATAATTGGCTAGGCTTAAAAATGGCTCAAAAGGGCAGTTAGCCTAGTACTAACCTATGAACCTATGAACCTTGACTTATCAGAAGACTTTGATACTATTCCCCACTTGGGCATAATAGATAAACTCTCCCAGCTAGGCATAAACCTGTACATTACCAGATGGGTAGCTAACTGGCTCACTGATAGAACCCACTCAGTCAAAATAGGGAAGCCACCTCTAGTAGTAGACCTTTAACAAGCGGTGTACCCCAAGGATCGGTCTTGGGGACTCTACTGTTTGGGATATAATTTTCTGAGGTGCAAGCCAAAACCAGTGGTCTGTGGCTGACCAAGTTTGCAGATGACTGCCAACTGGGTGCTGTCTTAAATTCCCCTAGTGATGTGAACATCCTCCAAGAGGGCCTTACCCAAACTAATGACTGGTGCCAGAAGCATGGCCTCAAACTGAATGCCAAGGAATGCATCATTATCCCCTTTGGAGAAAATGGCATTCCCACTAATTATCACATTAATAACAATGTACTAAGCACACAATCAGTTGTGAGAGACTTGGGCACCCAGATTGATAACAACCTGACTTTTGACCACTACATTGCCTCAGTTGTATGGAAGTCTACAGTCTACATGGCCCACCTTATAAGTAAGGGTATTTCATCCAGGAACAAGAAGGTCATAACATCCCTGTACTCCTCCCTTATCAGACCCATTATCAAGTACAATGCCCCCTTTAGCATGTACCTTGCCAAGCACATGCAGCAGCTGGAGAGACCACAGAGGTTCCTGACCAGGAAAATCCAGGGTCTCAAACACCTATCCTATACAGATAGGCTAAATGCCCTGTCCTTCTACTCAGTCTCATACAGACTGTAACCTGTGTCTGACATACAAGGCCATCTCAGACCTAGCCTTGATGGGGTTGCTGCATATGCGTAAGTCAAACTCCACTCATCCAACTCACATGCAAGGTATCAACCTGGTCTGTGACATTAACAAAACTTGTTGGTGGGATAGGTTTGTGTCCCAAAGACTCCCCCATCTGTGGAATAGACTCCCTCTCCATGTCAAGCAGAGTACCGCTCTAGCCCTCTTTAAGAGGAATCTGGATGCTTGGATGTGAAACAGAAAATACATCCCTGGGATTCCACCCATATCCCTGCTGGACAGGGGAAACAGGTGCTGACTTTGTGGGAGCATGGGTGAAATTTTTGGCTAGGTTTGTAAGGGCCTACAGGCCAATAGCCTAGTATCATCCTATGAACCTATGAACCTATCAATGGTCTGCCCTCATCACACACCAGCAAAAGAGTATGTAGTCCATCCATCCATTCCAAATGACTGTCTGAAATCCACAAATCTTCTCCCATCATCTGTCCTTTTATTTATTTTTTTTAAGTCTTCCTCCATGTTTATGCGATGTGCCACGATGCTTTCAGGTGTTTATCGGGTTTCCACAGTGGGACCACCCATGTACCAGACATCTAAAAATAGAAACAGGATGCTTTCAATAAATATAAGTGCACAATTCTGTGTGACGAGCAAACCTAGTAAGTGGAGCTGTGCTATGCTCATACATTGGTAGGCATAACAATTAGTAAAATAATGTTGATGATGTCACTATCCTTGTGGCAACATGGGTTAAGTGTTGGACTAAAGTGCAGATGGTCAGGCCCTAATTCAGGGAATGCATATCTTTTATATGATGGTTTGACATTGCAGCACATCCAAATAAATCGGTAATGTAAGGAAATAACCGTGGAATTGTCTTGGTGATGACTTTTGCCAATACCAAGACAATTCCACGGTTATTTCCTCACATTACCAATTTATTTGGTAATGTAAGGAAATAACCATGGAATTGGTAATGTGAGGAAATAACCATGGAATTGTCTTGGTGATGGCTTTTGCCAATATTTTAGAAAAAGGTGTGAATCACTTAGAATCACGCAAATATCAGTTTGGTTTTATACATATAGTTATAAAATATAGGGTTTGTGCAATAGTAAGTGGTGCACACCATTTTCAAATGTATCATCTTGTACATAGTGCACATTCTCAGTAAGCACAAGTGGTGGAAAACCATGGTATTTAAAGGGGAAATGCACTTTATACATTGAGGTTCGACTTGTGCAGCAATGGCTAAAGCAGGTGAAGGTGTGCACTTTAGAGCACAGTGCTGGGTTGTCCAGGAGTCCAAGGTTTTTATTGGGCTCCTGGTTAGGGATCATAGCCCACGCCTTTTGCAGGAGGACTATACTGGCACCCAGTATAAAGCAGAAGCCTGGGATAGTTTGGCAAGGGCACTTACCAGTGTGACTGGTATCCCCAGCACCTGTGAACAGCGTTGTCACCACTATGACGACCCCTGTAGGCGAAAGAGGGATACTCTTGATCAGTGGATCAGGGATTGCCAGGTGTGGAACACCCCAGTGATGTGTGATTTATATGTATTACCTGAAAATACTCAAGCTTGGTGTGGTAAAAACTGGTATTCAAAACTGCTTTTTCTTTTCCCTTTTTCCACAGCTGCAGAAGATGGGGCCTCGAATGTGAGGTCCCATGCTAGGCAACTGGAGAGGATGAGACAAGCATGTGGCAAGTAAAAATAATTTTATAAAGCACTCTTATTGCAGCCTTAACAGTTATGGCTGGATTATTAGCTATGTCATACTTTGTTATAAATTTAGAAATGCATATATGTACAGTACCTTTCAATACTACTTATATCTGCTGAAAATCCAGAGTTAAGAATCACTGTTTTGCCCTAGTCATTGTTGGGTCATGGTTGTCTAGCAAGTATTTAATGTAGACGTCAATAAATAAATGAGTGTCGAAAAGTTCTGTTAATACAAATCTTATGCAACTTAACATGTGTGTAATAGTAGCATTTGAAATATGTTCCTAATTATGGGTCATTGTACACCCAATATGTAATGATATGTCCAGATTTCCTGCTCTAAAAGATGGAGAGGTGTGGTCTAAAACACAAAGCAATAGTTGCAGATTCTCAGACAACAGTGACCATGAGTCTATAATGCGTAAAATGAAAGAGTGTTTGCATTATGTTGTATCCCAATGGAAAAGTACATTATTACAGTAGACACTACTTCTGGGTTCTAATACCACACTCCCCAAATATATAAGTGATCTGATTACAGTACTGTGTTAGCTTTTCATCAATAAAAATTACAGTAGGTTATGTAATCATTATAACATTTAAAGGGCAGACCTCCAGAACTGTGCCTGCAATGGCCTACTGTCACGTGTAAGCACTGTACATGTAGTCCAAGTAATAAAGGAATTTATTAGCAGTTGCTATTCATTAAACGTAGACTGTAACAGAAGACAATAAATTTATTTTTGAAAGCTTGTTGTATAATGTGGAAATTGCTAATGTTCTGCTTTTTTCCTTTCACTCCACCCCATATCTTCTTTTTGTTATTAATGTAGAACTTATTTTTATTATGATTTATTTCTATTATTATAATATTATTTCTTTAATCACAAAGTGACAGGAAGGTAGGAATGTACAGGAAGGGTGTAGGGAAGAACCAGAGCTTTCCATTTCTCAACAGTAACAGCTGGGCACATGTACACACTTTAAGCTGTATTTGGACTGTCACCTCCAGCGATAGGGGTGACAACAACATACTTGTGTTATGAAGCCAATTGGACCAAATTAGGTGTGTCAAGTACACACATCTGTGAAATGGAGACCTATGCATGGGACAATATATGTATATTTTTTGGGGGGACAGGTGTCCTTTTAATTTTTTTTAAAGGAGAGAGTGGAATGTTGGGGGAGTGACATAGGCAAGTTTGTGGCAAGCAAGTTGGGAAGGTGAGGAAGCATTTGTAGATAGGCAAGACATACAAGACAAGGACGGGGGGTGAACACCTTGGTTGGGGCAGGGGTGGGTGAATTGGGAGCCTATGGACATCATGCTTGGTGACAGTGAGAATCAGGTTCCCACCCAATGGACTGTCATCACTGTCACCTCACTGTCCCAATGGCTACTGTGTCTGACATCTGAGTCTCCTTGTGTTATTCATTATGACAATGGAGAATAGTGTCTGCACTCATAGCTGTGCTCCAGTTGTGTGTGACACAATTGTACACACCAAACTTGGCAGTTCACCTCAGGTAACAACCCCCCCCCCACCTCTGCTCCCAAAGGGAGCCACAGGCCTATAGTCTGGGGCAGAACTACTTGAGGGTGCAGGTAGGGCAGGGGCTACAGGGGGGGTGCTGCCAGGTTACAGACGAGAAGTGCTGGGCCTTGGTGCTATAGCCAGTGGAGGGAGTGTAGGTATTCGAGGGGGAACTGTCCTACCCTGCCATAATGTAGTAATATGAAATGACAATAACATTCAAAAAATGAAGTAAACATAACACAAAATAATGTACAAAATAACATTTACATAAAAAATACAAAAAGTATTATAATGTAAAATATTATTAGAAACATAATATAATAATGATATAATGAATCAAAATGATAAAAGGGAAGAGAAGGCGTGGGGTGAGAGAAAAAAAAGAACATTAGAACTGCACAGATAATATACAAAGCTTTCTACAAATAATGTACTATATTACTTTACATGTTACTCATAACACTAAGAAATGCTAATAAATACCTTTATTATGTTCAATACTACCCTATTGCTAACAGAGACACACTAGACTACAGATCAGATTTCATCCAGCAATCATTCATGCTTGCATATCTTGAACATATGCACGTACAATGTTTACATTTGACAGCAGACCATCTGGGGCACAGGTATAGAGATCTGCTCTTCCACTGCTATCATTATGAATACATAACAGTACTCAATGTTAGTGTAGATAACCTAAAACATTATTGCAAAGAGCCATTACATTTGGGGCGTGTACTATCCAAACAACAAGCAGTGACCAATGTAATTGTGTACTTTCCATTTGGAATACAGCATAATGCCAGCACACTTTCCTTTTACACTGTTGTAACTACATGTTCAGCATACCTCCCAACTGTCCAGATTTTTGCAGAATGTTCAGATTTTTGGCTCATATTTTTGGTCTGTTCCTCATAAAATTTGTGGATTTCTGGCAAATCACTGGGATGATCTGAGGATTAAAGTCACTAAATAATGACATACATTTGAGTTTCAGCTTCAAATCCTTCAGAAAATGTATATTAAAACAAATCCTGTTACTCTAGCAACTTTCTAAGTTTATTAGAGCAATATTTAAAATATGTCCCTATTTTTGGGCCTTTGTCCCCCCATTTTGTTGGGCTTTGTCAATATTTCTTGCACTATGAGGTTGACAGGTATGATGTTCAGTGTTATAATGATAACAATCTGCAGCATTTTCATGGTGTCCATGGTGTATAGATAATGATTTACATTATGATATGTATGCACACTGAAACTTGTCCTGTATAGTTTGGAAGTGTAGTTTTCTAAATAACAACCCCTATCTACTCTGTAATACCAGACTGTTTTCATAAATACACTAATACATGACAACTATTGCATTACAATGAACAAATGCATGCTCACAGTGATACAAGTGTTTAGCACAATAAACTGAATTTACTCCTAATGGTAAAATATTAATACTTTTTTGAAGCATACATACCACTTGCATCTCTTATCTTTCTTATCCGTCCCTCATAGGTTCGCACATGTTGTATTCTCTCTGCATTAGCCGTGGGGGACATATAAATACATTAAGGTCAGCAATCAGAAAAAGATGCAGCTGCTTCATCATTCAAGCTGCACTTGTAAGTGATACTTACATATCTGTGGAGTGCCAACAGTCCTATATTCATCCATCCAACCCTTAAGGGTATCCCTCTTCCTCTTCCTGAGGTCTTGATAGTGATTTCTACATTGTTCGCTAGTGCGGGGACACCAGTAAGAGTGGACAAATCCTGGGCCAAAATATTCCATACATTTGATTTGTAATCTGATCTACGATAGGGCTTCTGCAACAGCCGGGGACCATAATCATTCACTAGGAGTCCAAAAACACTTTGGAGTCCTGCACACCCCACCTTTGAGAATGAAATCTCAAGTCTTTCACCCTGAATACCAGCCATCTTTAATGTGGATGAACACCAATGTACGATGTGTTTTCCAGACAATTACAGTTATAACAGATACTGAGAATGCCTAACATTGCGATCTGCAACATTTGAATATGGTGCACGATGCTTACCATTGCTCAAACACAGACAATGTGTTTGCGCGAAGCTAATTTTGCACAATTTGTGAAATAATAGAGATATTATTATGAAAACTGCCTCGTCCATTATGACAATAAGTATTATATAGGAAATATTAGCTCAGCTACTAACATTTATCATGCGATGTGGGATACCATTAAAAAGGACACGATTCTGCAGTATTACAACCCTGAACCTTAGCTATGACAGTGCTACAATCACAGGTGTTCCCACAACAAGAATGTAGATATACATGTCTAGGATTCATTGCATTGCTAGCCATTACAATGACACATAACAAAAATAAAGGCTGCATTACTTGTATTTGAACCCAGGACCCTCTGAACTTGTAAGTGACACAACTCCTTGCAGCACGGGAGAAGATGCATAGCCTGTGGCTACATTTGTATTCATTGTAAGGTTCATACAGGCTCAGTATAAGAACATGAAGTGATAACATGCAAGAAAAATAAATTTATTATATATGCAGTCTGTTAGTACACAGGGAAAATGCCTACAGATGTGTGCAATCCAGATCGACATGCAGTGTAGATTCAGAAGAATGCATGGTTGCCTTAAAGCTGTTGTTCTCACATACACCACTGTAGCAAGCAGTAACAGTCATTCAGCACGCAAACAACTTCAACAGGGAATGCACATTTATTTTGAAGTAGTACATGTTAGATATACACGTAGTTAAACATTCAACATGGAATATAATTCACTTACTCCTTACACAGGCTGTTATGATTCCTGTTTTCAGATATGCAACACTGTCCTAAAATGCTGTGTTCCTTGGTCAGTCAACAATCATCTGACCAGTGCCGTGGTACTGACCATGTGTTAAAACTATTCTATAGTATTGCCTTAACAATGTTTAAGTACATATGTTATCCAGTCACAAAATAAGTAAAGCCATGTGGCTACCATGAACAAGCACTGACTGCCATTTTGTGGGTGGATACGAAAAAACAAAAGTACCATGGAAACCTTGCTCCAGCAGCCAAGAAGCAGTAGTAAAGCTGCTACAGAAGACCAAAAAGTGAATTTTCTTAACGCAAGTTTATTAATTAACGTTTTCGCCTTGCTTCCTAGCTTGGCTTCTTCAGAGAACATTTAAAATAAAACAAAGTACAACTTATATACTTCTTTGAAGGAAGTGATGTCAGTGGAATGCAATTAGGAACTATTTCTTCATCCTGTCATAGCGGATGGTCTATTTTACTTAATAATAATGTTAAATTGACAATGTATCATTTAAAAACAAAATAATGCAGTACATAAAACTCAAAAGTAATACTTAAGGACTGTCACCGATAAATAACTTAAGAACAGGTACATAACAATGGAATATTATGTATCGAAAAAACTTTCCGTTAAATCTCAAAAATTTGTGCAAGAAATAAATATGAATAACTTAAAAACAGGTACTTACAAGTAGAGTGTTATAAAACAAAAAAACTTTCCATTAAATCTCAATAAAATATGAAAAAGAGAGAGTTAATCAGGTTTATATTGTATTGTATATTAAATAGACATTCTATAGTATATACAAAATACAAAATATGCCTAAAAATAAATTAATTAAATAAATAATCAATGCATTGTGTAAATATATTCAATGCTTACAAGTTGTAAAAGCATCAGAGAAGGGACTAACAATTGGCCTAGACAATGTAGATGAAGGAAGGCTGTCATTCCAAATTTATATTTAATATTAAAAATTAATAAGTAATAAATAGTAATTAGTGAATGAATAAATATTCAAAATAGAGGAGCTCGTCGACTTTCTAAGTTAATCTAAAAAAGATCAACGTAAGTAGCTTCTTAGTTTCAAAACTGGTAAAATATTACAACTATCATTTAATCCAGGAAAATGGAATGCATCCGTCCTAAATTGCCACTCTAACTCCAAAATTTCTAAGAGTAATGTAATTGGACCACCTCTAATAGATGGTATAATTTGATCAATTGCCATGAATGAAAAACTATGCCCTTGATGGTCAATTATGTGTTTAGCTAGGGCGTTGTTTTCATTTCTATTATTAATGGCATAAATGTGTTCGTACATGCGATCGCGTAATCTACGGTCCGTCTTTCCAATATAGAAAGACGGACAGCAATCGCAAAGGGCCACATACACTACAGATTTACTTTCACAGTTTAGGGGCTTCCTTATAGTGTACTTCTTGCCCCTCACTGTGAATGTCTGACCTGACTTGGTTTTGTAACATCTGTTACAAAAACCACATGGATACATTCCCAGTTTTTTATTGTAAAATTTACTTTGGAGGTCCCTCTGTAATAACTCCTTTAGATTCCTACTTCTTTTAAAAACAAATTTAGGGGAGTGTCCAAAATTCTTGATTAAATTAGGATTACTTAAAATAAAGTCCCAGTTCTTCTGAATAATTGTGACTATATCACTGGAATCAAAACTGTATGTAGTCACATAACTGAGAGATGGATCAAAAGAAATTCTTTTATCAGCACTTAAGTAATCAGTGACCAGGGAATCGTCATTAATATTTGTTAATGAAACATTAGTATGTAAATCATTGTCTAAATTTACATTAGACAAAATTGACTTAAAAAAGCCATTAAGTCTTTTTACTTTTACCTCATTAAAAATTTCTTTAATAAATTTTAATGGATATTTTCTCTTCAAAAACATGTCTGTTAATAAATCACATTCTTCATAGAAAAATTCCAACGTACTGCACATTCTTGCCACTCTAATTGCCCCTTGACTACAGCTTTCTTCTGTCTAGAGGGGTGATGGCTAGAAAAATGCAAGAATGAGTTACAGTACGTTGGCTTCCGGTGAATCTTTGAAATAAACAAACAGGATTGAAAGTCTTTCATCAATTTTACGTCTAAGTAATCAATACTTGATGTTGAAAAGTTATAAGTGAATTTCAAAAATTCTGAAGTGTTGTTGATGGCAGACACAAAAGTGTCTGCCATTACGCTATTACCTTCAAATAAAATGAAGATATCGTCTAGGTATCTCGTATAGAATCTAATAGGTGCTACAAGTTCTATTGAGGAAAAAACAAAATGTTTCTCCCAATAACTCATGTACAAGTTAGCCACTGATGCTCCACAAGGAGAGCCCATGGCTACTCCTTGTTTTTGTAAAAAGTATTTTTTGTCAAACATAAAATAGTTCCAAGATAACACAATATCCAAAATTTCAGTAATGACGTCTATCTCATTTTTTGGGGCCCCTAATTCACACAATAGGAGAGCTATCCATTCAAGGGCTTCCTGGTGGGGAATCGAGGTGTACAAGTCAACCACATCAACAGTGAGGAAATTAACTTCACTGCTGAAGGGTTGAGCATTAATGGCCTCCAAAAAGGACCAGGAATCCTTACAAATCGCAGGAAAAAGTGCAACATATTTAGACAGCAATTTGTCAACTAACTTGGCACAGGAGTAAGTCATTAAGGACCTTCCATCAATTAAGGCCCTCATTGGTGGATTTTCTAAGTCTTTGTGTACCTTTGGTATGCCGAACATAACAGGTATTTTTGGCAGAGTCATATCAATAAAGTTATAGGTGTCTAAATCAATTTTGCTTTCGAGAAATAAATCACGAAAGTACCCCCTCATCCTGTTATATGCTCCTTGTATCTCATTAAGGGACGCTTCGGCATATGCAGGTGACTCTAAAATAGAATAAATTTTTCTTATGTAAACGTGATCATCAAATATCACCAGGCCTCCCCCCTTGTCAGGTTTCAAAAGCCTGACTTGCGTATTACAAAGATCATCAAACATTTGGATTTGTGCTTTTGTAGTATTAAACTTATGATGTGAACACTTTTTCAACCTGTCATTAAATAAGTGTCTCAAATCCACCTCACAGGCATGTTCAAATGATAGTAAAGAAGGGTGCAACGGTGGATTGAAAACACTAGGAAGTTTTAAAGAATTAGACATGTCAAAAGTATCAGGTTCACTATTAAAATACAGTTTTAAATTAAGTTTTCTAACAAAGCATTTTAAGTTTATCAGTTCTTTTGATACATCTCCAAATCTACTAGGTACAAAAGTGTACCCATACGCCAACATTTCTATAAGCTCTTCAGGTAAATGGAGGTCAGTGAAATTATATATTTTAAAGTCACCATCCTGATTCAAGATTATTTTAGGGTCTTGTTGAAGTGAAGAAATGTTGGAAAAAGAAAAATTATCATGATGTCCATGAGGCCTGGTGATATTTGATGATCACGTTTACATAAGTAAAATGTATTCTATTTTAGAGTCACCTGCATATGCCGAAGCGTCCCTTAATGAGATACAAGGAGCATATAACAGGATGAGGGGGTACTTTCGTGATTTATTTCTCGAAAGCAAAATTGATTTAGACACCTATAACTTTATTGATATGACTCTGCCAAAAATACCTGTTATGTTCGGCATACCAAAGGTACACAAAGACTTAAAAAATCCACCAATGAGGGCCTTAATTGATGGAAGGTCCTCAATGACTTACTCCTGTGCCAAGTTAGTTGACAAATTGCTGTCTAAATATGTTGCACTTTTTCCTGCGATTTGTAAGGACTCCTGGTCCTTTTTGGAGGCCATTAATGCTCAACCCTTCAGCAGTGAAGTTAATTTCCTCACTGTTGATGTGGTTGACTTGTACACCTCGATTCCCCACCAGGAAGCCCTTGAATGGATAGCTCTCCTATTGTGTGAATTAGGGGCCCCAAAAAATGAGATAGACGTCATTACTGAAATTTTGGATATTGTGTTATCTTCGAACTATTTTATGTTTGACAAAAAATACTTTTTACAAAAACAAGGAGTAGCCATGGGCTCTCCTTGTGGAGCATCAGTGGCTAACTTGTACATGAGTTATTGGGAGAAACATTTTGTTTTTTCCTCAATAGAACTTATAACACCTATTAGATTCTATACGAGATACCTAGACGATATCTTCATTTTATTTGAAGGTAATAGCGTAATGGCCGACACTTTTGTGTCTGCCATCAACAACACTTCAGAATTTTTGAAATTCACTTATAACTTTTCAACATCAAGTATTGATTACTTAGACGTAAAATTGATGAAAGACTTTCAATCCTGTTTGTTTATTTCAAAGATTCACCGGAAGCCAACGTACTGTAACTCATTCTTGCATTTTTCTAGCCATCACCCCTCTAGACAGAAGAAAGCTGTAGTCAAGGGGCAATTCGTTAGAGCGCAAGAATGTGCAGTACGTTGGAATTTTTCTATGAAGAATGTGATTTATTAACAGACATGTTTTTGAAGAGAAAATATCCATTAAAATTTATTAAAGAAATTTTTAATGAGGTAAAAGTAAAAGACTTAATGGCTTTTTTAAGTCAATTTTGTCTAATGTAAATTTAGACAATGATTTACATACTAATGTTTCATTAACAAATATTAATGACGATTCCCTGGTCACTGATTACTTAAGTGCTGATAAAAGAATTTCTTTTGATCCATCTCTCAGTTATGTGACTACATACAGTTTTGATTCCAGTGATATAGTCACAATTATTCAGAAGAACTGGGACTTTATTTTAAGTAATCCTAATTTAATCAAGAATTTTGGACACTCTCCTAAATTTGTTTTTAAAGAAGTAGGAATCTAAAGGAGTTATTACAGAGGGACCTCCAAAGTAAATTTTACAATAAAAAACTGGGAATGTATCCATGTGGTTTTTGTAACAGATGTTACAAAACCAAGTCAGGTCAGACATTCACAGTGAGGGGCAAGAAGTACACTATAAGGAAGCCCCTAAACTGTGAAAGTAAATCTGTAGTGTATGTGGCCCTTTGCGATTGCTGTCCGTCTTTCTATATTGGAAAGACGGACCGTAGATTACGCGATCGCATGTACGAACACATTTATGCCATTAATAATAGAAATGAAAACAACGCCCTAGCTAAACACATAATTGACCATCAAGGGCATAGTTTTTCATTCATGGCAATTGATCAAATTATACCATCTATTAGAGGTGGTCCAATTACATTACTCTTAGAAATTTTGGAGTTAGAGTGGCAATTTAGGACGGATGCATTCCATTTTCCTGGATTAAATGATAGTTGTAATATTTTACCAGTTTTGAAACTAAGAAGCTACTTACGTTGATCTTTTTTAGATTAACTTAGAAAGTCGACGAGCTCCTCTATTTGAATATTTATACATTCACTAATTACTATTTATTACTTATTAATTTTTAATATTAAATATAAATTTGGAATGACAGCCTTCCTTCATCTACATTGTCTAGGCCAATTGTTAGTCCCTTCTCTGATGCTTTTACAACTTGTAAGCATTGAATATATTTACACAATGCATTGATTATTTATTTAATTAATTTATTTTTAGGCATATTTTGTATTTTGTATATACTATAGAATGTCTATTTAATATACAATACAATATAAACCTGATTAACTCTCTCTTTTTCATATTTTATTGAGATTTAATGGAAAGTTTTTTGTTTTATAACACTCTACTTGTAAGTACCTGTTTTTAAGTTATTCATATTTATTTCTTGCACAAATTTTTGAGATTTAACGGAAAGTTTTTTCGATACATAATATTCCATTGTTATGTACCTGTTCTTAAGTTATTTATTGGTGACAGTCCTTAAGTATTACTTTTGAGTTTTATGTACTGCATTATTTTGTTTTTAAATGATACATTGTCAATTTAACATTATTATTAAGTAAAATAGACCATCCGCTATGACAGGATGAAGAAATAGTTCCTAATTGCATTCCACTGACATCACTTCCTTCAAAGAAGTATATAAGTTGTACTTTGTTTTATTTTAAATGTTCTCTGAAGAAGCCAAGCTAGGAAGCAAGGCGAAAACGTTAATTAATAAACTTGCGTTAAGAAAATTCACTTTTTGGTCTTCTGTAGCAGCTTTACTACTGCTTCTTGGCTGCTGGAGCAAGGTTTCCGTGGTACTTTTGTTTTTTCGTACCTAGTTTGTTGTTATTTGGCGTTTTGCATTTTGTGGGTGGATCCAAGGCATCCACTCCTATGTAAGCCTGTGAGATATCCCCCAGAGCACACATCTTGAGCATTTGGGAGGGGGCACATATGCGATTCATGTTAACTGAAAGGTTTGCCAGCACACATATGGCAGATGATACACAAGCTGTTCAACATGCCTTGGCAGTTACAGTTGTACACCTCATAGTTAATGTAGACCCTATCCTGTTCCCCATTTATTGCTGTCGTGTGTACATAATATATATAAGACACACATTAATTAAGGATAATGCAATATATGACACAATCGTAGCATTCCTCGGGATATATACTCAGAAATAATGTCCACTTTGCCATGCTGTAGCATACCATGCAGTGATGTTTTAAAGATCATGGATGGTGATGCCTGTGACACAGCAAGCATGCCCCATGCTACTCTGTCAAATGTCCCTGTGACTACAAATAGCATTTAAACACACACCTTACTTTCCACTGGAGGGTTTCCTGCAATAGTTTCTGTCCGTGAGTCAATGCTGAAAAGTTTGCTCAGTTTTTCCAGGATCTATGTGCCCTAGAAAAATTTCCACCTTCTCTGTGTATGGCTATTGCCAGCAGCAGCAGTGGCTTCAGCCTGTATTACAGACAGATGTATTCAGAAAGCAGCAGGTAATGGCTACCTATTTGTGCCTACTTTGTGGCTGTACTACAGTATTACCTCAATTTACAAAAAAAGGAAATGGAGACAGCATTAATGCTTTTATATCATGTGGACTAGGTCTGCAGGACTGGTTGATTAGCATGTAATCCAGCTGTGTATGCTGTAATTAGCAACTGAAGCACAGAGAAGGACACATGCAATCAGTTATTATGTACTCCATTAGAAAAAGGCAAATGAGTATCTGGGTAAACTGATGTCGATGAGAGTTAGTACATGATTGTAACTGAGATACACATTTCTTCTGATTCAGTATATTTCGACAGAGGAGGATTGCACTCCACCAGATATGTAGTCATGTTGTAACCTAAATAATGCCTGTGCTTGGCTGTAGATAACAATACAGTGAAGTAAGTCTGTATGCATAGGTTATAAATATACTCATTGCATGGCCTTCTTTACCAGTAATGTGAGAGATACAGAGGCTGTAGGGTAGGCATAAAGTGTAATGCTGTGTGCTAACTATGTACACATGCTCCATGAAAAGATCCCATGATAGCACTTTTAACATTTCACCATTGTTTGTTTAACATTGTTCCTGACCCTGTTATTTGTCATGTTGTGGGGGTTGGTGGGAGAGATGAAGTCCTGCTATGGAACAAACTATAGAGGACTGTTATGTTAGGTGGGGGACATAGTTCAGTAATTGTTAGGGACAACAAATAATACTCTGCTCTTGTTACTCTCTTACTTTTGTAACCTATCCACTGCATAAGGTTGAATCTGTACAGTTTAATCCACTCTGAGTATTGGGCATCTTACTTTACTGCATAATCTGTATAACAATTTGTACTTATGTGATCTTTATATGTGCTAGCATTATTTTGTCTTTCAGTAAACGATATTCCCCTGAGATGGAGACATCATTCTCTAAGGCTTAAAATGAGCTGATTATAGATGCGCTCAGACAGCACCATGAGGTCCTGCTGTCAAGAGGGAGGGAGAGAATAGCTGAGGATGCAGAACTCTGGGATGACCTTGTCCGAAATATCAAAATGGGTGGGCAGACAGAGTCGCGCATATGAGCAGGTGCATCACAGAGCTACTGACATGATCTATGCAGCAAGAAAGCATGCAGCCAAAGTGGCATGTGATTGTGAGCTCACTGGTGTGGGCCTGCAGCACAAGAACCCCTCAGTGCCACCAAAGAATTCCTGGCAAATATTGCTACTCAGGTAAGCTCCCAGCAGTCCAACAGCCAATATGTCCTTGATGTGGGTGTCACTCCTACTACTCAAGATGAGTGTCCATGTAGGCTGTGTTAGATCATCAGTAGAATACATTTTAGTGAAATACTATAAATAGTTTTAATGTGTGGCAGGTTGCTTTATTGGTGGGGTGTAAGTGAGAGAGCTGCAGTGTTCAGGTACTTTAACTGTCACCGAGGGATCCCTGGCACACATCTACACACAGGACAACTCTCAGTCATTCTTGCGCCAATATGTTTTGGATGTGGGTGCCACTCCCGCATCACATGTGTGGCTGCTAGGAATGCCTTGCTACATCATCATTAAAATATTTCTGCATTCTGTCATGAGTGCATATAGTTGTGTCATGCTGTATGTGTGCTGTTTTGGTATATTTCAGATAGCTGCAGATTTATGGTCATGTAAAGGATGTGAACCACATTCCTGATAACATTTACTTGAACGTATATATAGATGAGTAAACTATTAACCCACATTGTACAGTTAAATGTGTAGGCTGTTGCCATTATGTCTTCCTTTATGTTTCCTAGGACAATCAGGGATTCAACATGCAAGGGCTACAGCAGTAGGTAAGTGGACTACATTTTTTCTGTAATATATATATATATATATATATATAGATAGATATGTGTGTGTGTGTGTATGTGTGTATGTGTTTCACAGATCATCCGGAATGTGTGGCTCAAACATTTGGTCTTTGTTTCTCTTACAATTTGTGGTTTTCCGGCAAATCAGTGAGAACTGAATTTACTAAATATAGCCGTTTAAGTTTCAGTCTTCCTATCTTTCAGGAAATGCACGGTAACACCAAAACATTGTATTATAGCAGTTTTCTAAGATTATACAAGTAATGTTTAAAATATGTCCCACTCCCTGGTTTTGGGCCTTTGCCCCCCCCCCCCCCAATAAATTTTGGCTTTTTCCAGATTTCTTGTGCTGCAACATTCTTCAGGGGAAGAGAAGTTTAGTGCTGTTTATGTCAAATTTGTTTACATTGTTAGTAGCACAACAGGTATTATACTTGCTTTTGATGCAGAAGGCAATGGGTTCTACTCCCACAGTATGTAGATGGACTGCTGATACTGTATGTGTTGTACTTTGGCAGAGATACCCTGTAACTATGAACCTGTTATCAGTTTGCCATCCATTCCCTATTGCAATATTACTAGCTTATCATTTTTTAATGTAACATAGGCAATTTATTCCTCAAGGCCAACAGGCACTTTATTTGTAGATGAAACAATGAAATATAAAGTTATTTGCTATCAGCAACCTCTTCATTAGTTACAGATCTCTTTAATGTGGAATTATTTAGATGACTTTTACTTCTGCAGAGATTGTGCATATTTAGTGATACTGGTGGATTGTAGAAGTTTGAGTAGACTTTTATGATGGAAATGTTCTGAACTGGGCATTTTTGTTATTATTGGTTCATGCATTTTGTTTCATTGCTTAATGGAAAAATATTCAAAACAATAAATTTAAAACATGCTCTAACAAGTGTGCTGTATTATACAAGGAATATAATTTAATACAATCAGGAAGGTGTATCAAAGAACAAATGTATGTTTCGTCTGCAAGGGGCCTATGATTTGAAAACAGCCCAAAGGTAATCCTTATCTGCCACTGGCCAGATGCATTTTCTTTGAATGTGGGTTTCAATGCTGTTTCAATGAATGTGAGTTTCAAGGGCAGAGAAGTTTTAATGCTAGGTCTGTTTTCATTGTGAGACTGTATTGCATTGTTTAGCAGATGTCTGTTAGAGTTTGTGCTATAAAATGTAAAATAAAACTTTTAAATGAAATCCAAATAATCAATGTAGAAGTAAAGCAGCATGCATATTGCAGTGTTTATGGTAAATGGGGTGAAATAGCCAAGTAATGGGACATTGGAATGATTGCACGGGGGAGGGCTGTGTATGGGGTGGCCCCATTCGACCATGATTTTGTGAGGGGGGAAGGGTGACAAACTCAAAGACAGCCCCGGGAGCCACAAAGTCTAGCTACACCACTGATCAGTAGGCCATGGAGAATGACTTTTGGAGGTCCTAGCAAACTATAATATTCTTTTGCTAAGGTTACAATATTGCCTACCATTAAATACCCTACATTTACCACAAAACCCACATACTGCAAGTCACCAAAAACAAAATCCTAAAGTTGATCATCTTCTCCCTTCCCAGTAAACATTATTGCTGCACATTTAAAATAAAAATGGTTACCATTTACTATAGGGTCTAGGCTCATATTTTGGTTGTCTGTTCTTCAGTTTGCGTTTGAAAGTTGGTAACCAACAATTCCCTTGGGCTGGGTATGGCTTACATAATTGTGTGTGCAAATTTTATGTTAATCAACATACAGATCTGTACCTATTTTTCATAGGCCTTTGTCCAGATTTTTGATGTTTCCTGGTTGAGAGGTATGGTCTGATGCACAGGGTGACTAGCTACATTTCTTATGTATTTCATAGGTCCATTTGTGCTGTTTCCTGATAATTGTAACTGTCAGTTATATTGTAGTTAGCCAGTTAGACAATTGCTAGCATAATAAATCCACACCCCCACAAATCACCTTGTGCAAATGATGACTGTGCCACATCCCTGTTGTCTATCCTTTGGCTTCAGGAATACTAAAGGTATATATCTGATGCACAGGGTGAATACCTAGATCTAATAATGTATTTTATATGTCTGTGCTGTTGTTCTGATTACTGTAACTGTCAGTTATATTGTAGTTAGCCAGTTAGCATAATAATTGCTTTATTTTCTAGTTGATTCTTTCATAAGGCTTGCAAAGTCAGTGAATGACGTGTCTCATCAATATATCTAACCTTCTTTTTCAGGATGGTTCAGTGCTAAATTATAACCAATGCACTGCATGAACACATACATAAATGCATGGATCTCGCCATACCCAATAGAACCAAGATGCTCTCCTCCAAAAAAAGGAAGCCAATCTGGTGGTCCCCTGCCACAAACAAACTCTACAACAGAAGGAGGAAACTGAAGCGAAATAAGGTGAAGTCCCAAGACTGGAAAAACTCCCTTATCAGCCTCAACAAAAAGTTGAGATCCCTCATCAAATCATCTAAAGCTAGCTATGAAAACAGAATTGCAGCAGATAGTAGAGACAACCACAAGACCTTTTATAGTTATGTAAAGAACCGCCACAGCAATACCCAGATTTGCTCTGAGCTACTGCACAATGGTACCTCCTATACCAAGCCAACAGATTTTGCCAATATACTGGCTGACAGATTCAGCGCCAAATTTACCCCCCCCAAAAGGACCAATCACAATACAAGTAGATTGCCAGGCACCCAGTATAATTCTGTACAGGTTAAAACAACACTGTCCAAGGCCACGAAAACAGCTTCTGTGGGACCTGACAATATTATTGGCCGTGTTCTACATGAACTACAGAGTGAACTGGCACCTCACCTGTGTGCCCTGTTCAATCACAGCCTCACCTCAGGCTTTGTTCCTACTGAATGGCGCACTGCTATAGTCATCCCTCTCCACAAAGGAGGAGTGACTACAGACCCTAGGAACTATTGTCCCATTAGCCTGACAAGTCTAATATGCAAAGCTATGGAATGCATCATCATGGACCTAATAAACAAGGATATAAGGAATCTTCAAACTCTGGAGCCCACACAGTTTGGTTTTGTGAAGGGTAGATCATGCCTGCTCAACTTGGTCAACTTCTTTGAGTCAGTCACTAGAGCTGTGGATGGTTCATACAGCCTACCTTGATCTGGCCAAGGCCTTTGATACCATTGCCCACTCAGGAATCATAGAAAAACTCACTAAGCTAGGCATCAACCCCTAGATCACTAGGTGGGTTGCAAACTGGCTCACAGATAGAACCCAGAGTGTGAAAGTAGCTGACTCCAAGTCAGACTGCTGAACAGTCACGAGTGGAGTCCCACAGGGATTGGTCCTGGGTCCTCTCCTGTTTGGTATCTACTTTTCAGAAGTCCAGTCCAACACAAAGGGACTCTGGCTGACAAAGTTTGCAGATGATTGCAAGTTGGGACCATTATTAACTCCCCAAGCGATGTTGACATCTTACAGAAAGGCTTCACTAAGACAAACGACTGGTGTCAGAACCATGGCCTTAAGCTCATCTATCATCCCCTTTAGGAAAAACCCAGTTCCCATGAACTACCACATTGATGGTAGTCCACTGAACACAGAAGGCATTATAAGAGATCTGGGAAACACAGGTTGCAGAAATCTCTCTTTTGACCCCCACACTGCCACTGTGGTCATAAAGTCCTTCTATGTGGCACATCTCATCACTAAGGGTTTTGCATTCAGGAAGAAATAGGTCATTGTCTCCCTTTACTCTTCCCTCATTAGGCCAGTCATCAAGTACAATGCCTCATTTGGCATGTATCTCACTAGACACCTGCAACAACTGGAGAGGCCGCAAAAGTACCACAAAGAAGATCCTAGGCCTTAAACACATGTAAAATGGACAGACTTAAAAAACTCCAACTATTCTTTGTCTCATATCACCTACTTAGAAGCAATCTCTGCTTGCTTACAAAGCTATGTCTGACCAAGCTCTGTTAGAAATGCTACATCTAAAGAAATCCCAATCCCTCCGCACCACATGCTCCAGAGACCTCAACCTCATTACCACAAACAACAGAATGTGCTGGAGGGACAGGTTCATAACCCAGAGACTGCCCATGCTATGGAATAGACTTGCCATGCATGTCAAACAGAGCACCTCAGTGGCCGTCTTCAAGAGAAATCTTGATGAGTTGATGGTAAATAAAAAATTCACCTCAGGGATTACTCCAATGGCTCTACTCGACAGAGGTACTGGAAACTAAGGTCAGGTGGCACAATGCCAGGGTAATCCTATGGACTAGGCTTGTAAAGGCTCCAGGGCCTTTATCCTAGTACACACCTATGAACTTATATATGCACATCCAATGTCAACCCTTTGGCTTCTGAGCTCTGGATTGTATGTCAGCACTCCAGACAAAGCTCAAATCACTAATACACTATAATGTTTTGCTTTTCATGCACATCACCATAGGTTCAGAGATTAATAGGCTGTGACAAGGGTATTGTCCTGATGGTGTTTAGAAGGGTCTACCTGATAACACCGACATGCCAAAACACCGACAATGAAATAACCAACACCACAAAACTGAAAGTTCAAAAACACGAAACTTCATATGCCCGAAAAACCACAATCCCAACAATCAACAAAACAAATACCTTTTCCGAAAAACACACACACAACACAAGCACACCAACAACCTTGCAAACCTACACTAAACCTTACATACACAACTATCTATGTACTAACCTTAACCCAAACCCTAACCCTAAAGTCCGTCACTATTGCACACTTACCTTACCCGCACCCTAACCGTAACTCAATCCGCTTCTAACCCTTAAGTCTGTCACTATCGCAAACTTACCTTACCTGCACCCTAACCCTAATTCACTTAATCCACCCCTAACCCTTAAGTCTGTCACTATCACACAGTTACCTTACCCGCACCCTGACCCTAACGTCCGTCCCTATCGCACACTTACCTTAACATGTCGGTGTTCTCAGCGTCAGGATTTTCAACTTTCGGTCTTTTCCATTGTCGATCTTCCGGTGTCGGTTATCTCGTTGTCATTCTTCTGAGCTTTCGGCGTTATCAGGTAGACCCGTTTAGAACTGTAGCTGATACATCACAATATGATATGCAGTGGCATGTATAATGCATGCCCATGATTCTTACAGAAAGGACCACCCATGTCCAGCATAGAATCAGCAGTGATCCATGGCAGATAACATGTTCACATCAAGTCTTCCAGCTTGTGCTCAAACAGGTTTATGGATGTGCTTTGCTTGACATACATTGGAAGCCTAATGCAAATGACTGACAACCTTTGAGACACGTATGTGTCTACCCAGCATATCCTATGTAGGTCATACTGTACATTGAGGTCCCTGGAACAGGTGGCTGTGGTCCCATATGACTTAAGGATGTGCAGCATATTAAACTCATGTGGCCCAAAGACAGCCATGTAATGCTTACATATTTTTGCTCACAGCTATATGTCTGATACTGCATACACTGACAGCTACCTCATTCTGCCCACAGAAGGGACATGTTGAAAACTCACTGATGTTTTATCACTCAGAGATGTCTGATATCTGTCACCTTGCTGCAGGTGTGTGGGACAATACTTATCAAATGGAGGATTATATACATTAATAGGGCTGATGATGGATGAGTATAGGGGATTGATAAAATTTTTTCAATGTAATGTATTTCCTAATCAGATGTAAGACAGAGAATGCCTTCCTCCCTACAGTACACATATTTGGCAGTCAACATGTTTTCCAAGGTATATTAATGCATAATTGGGGAATACTGTACTCTGTTTTTTTTTGTTTTTTTGTTTTTTTGTAAGCAGGAACATATACTAACATATAGTATGATGGTGCATGTTTGTGTAGTTGTTATAACATCCATGGCTTTGTCAGCAGACATCATCATCATCATCATCATCTTTCGGTTGTTCCCATTAGGGGTCACCACAGCGGATCATCTGCTTCCATTTCTTCCTGTCCTCTGCATCTTGCTCTGTCACGCCAACCACCTATGGCTTTGTCAGCAGACATTAGTGGCAAAAAGATGTTTTGCCACACATCCTCTGCTTTCTATTGGGTCTTTTGATATGTATATGACAAATAAGAGGGGAGACAGCACTGACACATTTGTTACCACTCAGATAACAGATCAGCTGCTTGAGGTGAGGTCTCCCACTTTGATTAAGTAATGTTGGCCTATGATCCTATTGCAACCCACCTGTTAACGGAAGGTGTGATATTCTCCTTGGTTAGTTTCTCAATGAGAACTAATTTTGGATTGTGTTTAAGTGCCTGGCCAAGGCAAGATAGGTTGAGTGTACAGCCTAGCCTTCTATATGTCTCTGCTCACAGTATGGATTTCTCACAGTTTTTGCAGGCACAAGCTACCCATGAGAACAACTAACTGGAATAGATGTACTGTTTGGAGGTCACCTATGCCTTTTTTGTGTGAGATTTATTTTATTTATTTATTTTATTTGCAGTTTGTTTACCATGAAAGTCCATTGGGCTAGAATGAGGCCCGGGGAGAAAAGCTCCAAGTACAAATATAAGGATATAATAGCAGCATAAATCACATCAAATAATAGCAGCATAAATCACATAGCCTGTTGTATTGGCAAGTTAGGAGGGGTGAGAACAGGAGCACTCCCATTTAGAAGAGAGATAAGAGTGGAGTAAGGTCTTAAAAGTTGAAGGTTCTGGGAAGTTTGAATATGAGGGGGAAGAGAATTCCATTTCCATGCAAGGGAAAAAGATAAGAGAGATTGGCCTGGAGTGCGCAATGGCTTGTACACTTCAAGTAGGTTCTGATTGTTAGACCTGAGGGATCAGTCAGGAAGGTACTTGGTAAGGTGGAAGAGAGAGATGGGCATTGGGAAGGTTTGTAAATGAGTTTATGGACAGTGGAGAGTTGAATGTAAGAGAGGAAGTTGGGAAGCTCTAGCCAGTTTAGAGAGTGTAAGGAGTTACAGTGGTGAGAGGAAGATTTGGCGCTTGTAGCAACATTTGAGATTTTATTGTAGCAGAATGACAGTTTAGATTTAAGGATGGCTTGTAGGTTGTTAAGGATAGGAGCTCCATATATGAGAGCGGTGAGGAGGTAAGTAGTAGAGAGGATAAGTTTTGTAGAGGTTAGATAGCGATTGTGGCGGTAAAGCATGTCAAGTTTCTGGTGAATTTTCTTAATGTTAGTCGAAAGGTGAATGTCAAACTTTAGCTGTTCATCAAAAGGACTCCTAGAAGCTTGGTATGGGGGACTCTTTTGATCTGAGTCTTATTATGGCTTATTATAGAGAAGAAGTTTTTGTCTATTTTGATGTTTTTAGTTGGGGTGAATAGCATGATTTTAGTTTTGGATGCATTGAGAGCTAGGTGATTGCTTAGCATCTAATCCTCAATGCTGTTAAAGGTGGCTTGAGTTTCTTGTAAGAGTGTAGAGAGATTTGGCAGAGCAAATGATAGTAGAGTCATCAGCGTGTTGGACAAGTTTACCATTTGGGATGCAAAGGTGGAAGTCATTTATAAAGATATTGAAGAATAAAGGGCCTAGTATGGAGTCTTGTGGGACACCGGTGGGAGTGTCTTGGTAGAAGGAGGTACAGTTATTCCATTTAACGGCCTGTTGCCTATTTGAGAGGTAACTAGAAAACCAGTGGAGAGTTGTGGAGGAAATATTGAAGTGAGAGAGCTTACACAGTAGAAAGGTATGTGATATGGTGTTGAAAGCCTTGGATAAGTCTAAGAAAAGGGAAGATACCATATTTCCTGAGTCACATGGGCATGGTTGCTGTTCTCAAGGAATAATAAGAGGGCAGTGGTGGTACTGTGGTTGGGTCTAAAACCATGTTGTGTAGGGGTAAGGAGATATTGTCTAAAACATAGGGTAAGAGTTGTAGATGAATGTACTTTTCAAGTATTTTTGAGATAGGGGACAGGATGGCTATTGGGTGCAAGTTAAAGATATCAGTGTTGTTGCCTCCTTTATGTAAGGGGATGAAAAAGGCTTTTTTCCAGAGGAGGGGTGCATAGGATTATTGGATAGAGCGGTTAATTAGTATACAGATGGGAAGGGCTATGCCCTCAGCAGCTGACTTGAGAAAGTTGGAAGGTAAGTTGTCAGGGGCATTAGAGCATGGTTTTAATTTACCAAGAAGTTTTATTATAGTGCCAACATTCATGGGTTTTAGAGAGAAAGGAGGGAGATGTGTAGAGGGAGAGGAGTTAGAGGAGGGAGATGTAGATGGAGTTGAAAAGCTTTTAGGGAACTGTGGTTAACTTAGCTATTGAATCAATGAAGAATTAGTTAAAGTTGGAGGTTATGGTATGGTCTGGAGCATTAGGATCAGGGCTAGGGCTGTCTTTACTACTGGGATTAAGGAGGTTAAGGATGCTACTCCAAAATTTCTTGGGGTTGGATTTGTGGTTATTTTGTAGTTTAATGTAATAGGATTTGTGGTCTGAGGCAATATGTTTTTTAACTTAATTTCAAAGTTGTATTTGGTTAGAGAGTTTGGTGGTTTTTGTTTTTGGTGGAATTTCTAATATTTGTCACGGGCATGCATAAGAGTTATGGTATCTTTGGAAAGCCATGGGGCAATTTTGGATTTGACTCATTTAGTTCTTGGAGGAGCAAAGCTATTTAGTGTGTTGATGAAGGTAGAATTAAAGTAAGTCACAACCTCATTGAAAAAGAGAGTTTTTAGGTGGTTCCAGTTCATTTGTTTTAGGCAGTTGTAGAAGGATTGAGGGTTGAAGTTAGTTAGGGTACGGATTAAGTTATAGTTGTTTTGCAGGTGTAGGGGATAAGGAGAGCGAAGTGTGAAGGCGGGTAGGTGATCACTAAGTGGATCTGGCAAAGTGCCACTGTCAGAGATGTTGGGGTGAGAAACTAATATCCAGTCTAGGATAGTGCCTGAAAAAGTATCTTTGGTGGGTCTGGTGGGAAAGTTAATTAATTGAGAGAATCCATATAGGTTTATATTATGGGAGGTGGTGGTTGAGTACTTGGAAGCCCAGTTAATGTTGACGTCGCCTAGGATAATTGTTTCATTAGTGATATTAAAAGAGAACCAAGAAAGAATATCCTCAAGAATGAGGATATTGGTTACCAGGTGGTAAGTATAGGGCAGCTATCCCTATGTTTTTATGATTGTTAATCTTTAGGAGGGCCAGGGCTATTTCTGCTCTAGAAAATTGAGGTACTGGGTTGGAGAAGGGTACCACTGTTAGGAAGGAGGAAAAGACTAGGGCTACTCCACCTCCTTTCTTATGACTTCTGTAATTTCTGATGATTCTATAGATGGGGATGGTAATTTCACAGTACTTTAGGTGAGGTTTGAGCCAGGTTTCAGAAATATGTAAAATGTCAGGGTGGTTGTGGGACAGCAAAGCATGGAGGTTGGGTATTTTATTGCATAGCCTTTGGGCATTAATAGTAGTGAGGAAGAGAGACTTGCAAGTAGAGGGTATAGGAGTAGGAGGGTGGTTGCCTTTATGGTTGGTAGGAGGTGGAGGGTTAGGGTGGATGTCACCAGACAGGATGATGGAGATTAGGCCACATAGAAGGGATAGCTGTTTGTTAGGATTGCTGGAGTTGGGATTGATGCACGCATATTGTTTCCATTGCCTTAAAGTGAACATTGAATACAGTTATGGGAGTATAATTCCATTTGTATGTTGCCTATCCTACACTGTGTGGGTGGGAAATGGTCACTGTATTCTATCCATTGTGGACCACAGCAGTACTCAGACTGTGGATGAGTATGGTGCCTAGTACAGTAGCTCATTGTTGTAGCACATGAAGAACACAGCCCAGAATGTCATCTGGTGACATGGATTCTGTGTTCCACGTATTGGAGTGAGCAGTGATAACTTGCTTTATGTAGATACCATGGTTTGGAGGTGATGATGCAAAAATATAGTAGGCTTGGTGTTTTGAGGGGGACACTATACAGCCACCTGTGTCTGCTAGCAGGTTTTGAATTTACAGTGGGTCAGTGTGTGCAATACCATCCAGAGTTACTTCAATATACATCTGAGTGATATATTTTATTTTGCAGATGTAAATGACGACAGGCCTATGGTTATGTCTGGATATGTGACATAAATTATTAGCATAGTTGCTATATGACGCTTCTTTAAGGTGTCTCATTGTTTAGGGGTGCATTGAGATGAGTGGGCTTTCCAGACCTTTTTGTACATGTTGTATTTCTAAACAGTAGCTTCTGTCACTTATTGTAGAATGTAGTAATGATAGACATACACCAGTATGGATTTTATTTGGATTTTATTTCCTGGCAGATCTGTCTTTGAGCATATCAGGCACAGCTATGTGTATACATTTGTGTAGATTTGCAGACAAACATCAGGGTGTAACTTACCCCAGATGTCAATGTCCTGTGTGGAAACCTGAACTTGAACATTGAGTATACCATTCCTTAGGAAGATGTAGTAACCTTGGGTGATGTTTTTTAACCTGAGTCCTCCCTTAGGGAGTTCATTAGGTATGCTAAACTCTACATATACTGTTTTATGTTTGGATTAACAGTGCAGGCACTACACATATGCCATTACATTGTTCAGTCATATTGTTCGCAAACAGGTCTGACATATTACAGAACCTTGTGAGGTGGTGCACTATTTTCTTCCATGCCATTTCAGTTTGCAAAATCCACTTATATTTGTGCAAGTGAGTTTGTCCACCTATAGTTATCCATGTGAGGCATTATATGCACTGGTTAAAAAAAATCATGTCAGCTAGTCTTGCAGGGGGAACAGATGGTAACTAATAGGTGAGGATGGAAGGTTTGAACCTATTATCTGCATAGGAAATGCTAAAAGGAGGGGTATGTGTGATCTGGTGTTATTTTCTGGGGAGTAACCTATGATGTGTACATTCTGAGGTCCTTCTTAAGGTGGATCTATACTTCTGTCATTGATCAGTGTTTTAATTGCTGTGTGTTATGTAATAAAATGTATGACAGCTCGCTAGAACTGTTGAGGATCTGCTCTGCAATTGAGCATCCAATTTTATTGGAAAATAATTGTATTATCATTTCTGAACATATGAGGGCACATAAACCACAACAGAAAAGGTATTCCAAGGAAATACTGTTAAAGTTCAAACTAGGTCCAGAAATAGTAACCTTCAAATAGAGATTCCTACTGTACACATTTGTGATTTCTATTAAAACAGATGTCATCCTAATGTTCTTATTTTTTGGCTACTACCATGATGGGTTGACACAGCACATCATCTGCTTCCAGTTCCTCCTTTCTGCTGCATCCTATTCTGTCACACCAGCCACCTGCATATCCTCATTCATCACATCCATGAAGCTAATATTAGGCCTTGATGTTTTCCTCTTACCTGCCAGCTACATTCTCAGCATCCATCTCCAAATATACCCAGCATTCCACCTAAGCACATGTCCAAAACAACTCAATCTCACCTCAATGGACTTGTGTCCAAACCATTCAACCTTGTGTTGACACTGTAATATAGTAATTACTAATACTGTCCATCATCAGCACACCCAGTGCAAATCCTAGCATCTGGAACTATTCCAACTCCTGTTATAACTCCTGTATTTTTGTCAGTGCCACTATCTCCAGACCATATCACATAACTGTTCTCAGTACACCTTTGTAGATCTTCCCTTTCAGTGTTATTGCTATCTGTCTGCCACAAATCACTCCTGACACTCTTCCACACCCACTCCACCATGCATGCACTGTCTTCTTCACTTCCATTCCACACTCAGTAATACTGTGAACTTTATCTCCCAAGTATTTAATATCATACACCTTTACTAACTGTACTTCCTGCAGTCTCAACATTCCTCTAACCTCCCTGTCATTCACAGACATATATTTTGTCTTCGTCCTTATGCCATTCAATACTCACCTCTGTATAGTATAACTCCACCTCTCCAGGGTCTCCTAAACATGTTCTTTTATCACAATATCATCCGCAAACAACTTAGTCCATGGGGACCCCTGTGTGATGTCATGTGTCAACCTGTCCATCACCATTGTAAAGAGATGTCATGATATTTGTGCATAGCATAAAAGGAGTGTCACTGTTGTCATGAGGTGACATCTATCTGTCTGCTGGACCATTGTGTCCCCATGGCCTGTTGTGAGCAATACATATCCAATAATTGATATAGCTGATGACATCATCAGTGTCTGTTGATGACATGAGGACAGTGTACCATAGGCTGCAGTAAAATGATCTATATAATGTCCACCAGCAGCTCTCTCTCTCACACACACACACACACACACACACACACACACACACACACACACACACACACACACACACACACACACACACCAATTTGGCTATACTGAGATTAGAAACCCTACCTACATAGGTTTACAGACTAGAGAACCCACTACTTAAGGTACATGCCACATCACAAGTCTGACTTCAACAAGACTGCAGGTGATCTTATAGTAGATGACATCAGCAGGCCCTGTGGGGGACAGAAGATTGGAGGACTGCTAGACATAAGAATGTTTTTGCAAGCACAAAAAGAAAGCAAACATCATGCCAGCTGCCAAGGCAGTGCTGGACTCACATTCCTACTAATCATTATGGAGTCACACATACACACACACACACACACACACACACACACACACACACACACATACACACACACACAAACACATACTAATGAGCACAGTTTCTAATGCAAGCACCACTACACAAGTCTGATTTTAATATAACTTACGTGATCTTATAGTAGATTACCTCATCAAGGGATGTAGGGAATACCTACTTGGGGGGCCTGCCTAGAAACAACACTCCCTTGTGTCATCTGAAGCTAGTACACTAACAGCAGTATACTGTTTAGAAGCCATAGCTGCATAACAGCACGAGTCCCTTATTGAGCATATTTGGATGTTTTCCTTTGGTAGTGCAAGCCTATGAGCACAACATTATCACAGTGTTCATGAGGGAGCACACAACATTATTACACCTTTGTTTTGTGCTAGATGTATGTGTTGTAGAATTAAGGAGATCCTATGGTTGCTCTGATTATTGTTCAGGTTGGTTGTGAGGAAACACATATGGATGCTTATTAACTGCCTGTACGGATAGTTACACTGCACCCACAGTTTGCAAAGTTTCCACATCTTGGAAATTTAGAACAGCAAGAATTCAGATCTATGTATGTGATGTAATAGTTAGCATACCTCTCAACCTCACAGAGCACACAATCTGCACAAAGCCATAATTAATAAGAAGAATGTTGAAATATTGCCCTTACAAATCTACAATGTTGATGGAATAACAGGTTTTACATTAGCATGTATTTTCTAAAGGGTATGACATCCATAAATGAAATGTATGTCATTATTTTCAGACTTAATTCTCAGTGATTTAGCAATAATGTTGTATAAACCAACATTTTATGGGAAACAGACTACAAAAATTATGTTAAAATCTGGACATTCTTCAGTAATCTGGACAATTTAGAGCTATGATAGGCATAGCAAAAATGCAATGAGTAATGCACTAAGTGTACATGCATGCACGTTTTACTCCTGTACCTGTTTGTGCAGTGTTAAGCAGAGCACAAACAAGAGGTGCATTGCTCATATCCACTTTTCCTATTATGTAATGTATATGTCTTACTGCAGCTCACTCCTCTCATTACTTCAGGCCATGATTTCACAATTGCTATGAGCAATCTATAACTATTATCTGCATATTTCCATGTCAGTTTTGCACTTCGTGCAATATATTTAAGCATTACTAAAACTGTTTTCAGCACCTAATGCATCACACAAATGTGTACTAAACATATAAAGATGAAAATGGTATGGAACATAGAGTCACAGTCTGTACAAAACACAAAACGGTTTACTATCATAATTCCGACGCTTAGGTTGTCGACACCACTACAGCAAATGGCAAGGGTCGAATGGTGACAATGTTGAATGCGACATTGTCGAAGTACAAATCTCGCCCCTATCTTGACCCATGTTAAAGCCCGTTTGGAGGTCAAATTCGAGATGTACTTTTGGCAATGTCGGAATTCGACATTGTCACTTTCGCGCTTAGGAATTGGAGATACTGGCTTTCAACAGAATGCACTTCGGAGTTATAATAATAAACCAGCAAAAACACCTCCAAAACTTCAACTTACATCAGGATTATAACCCAAAACACCATCAAACCTTCATCAAGCAGGATGGCTGTCTTAGTTGTTTTGGCCACAGAAGCTGCTTTCTAAACTGGGGGCATTCCTCACACAACCACCTTTATAAAAAACTGTACACTGCTATCAAACCATGCACTGTATATTGTACAAGTACTTTTATGACTTACATTTGGAAACAGACCAGTTAGTAGACACACCTCTGTCAAACATATGATTATAACTATACATCTTTCTGTCTTACAATCCTGTGTTTGTGTTTGGGGGAAAACACATTTACTGTTATGATGCAAAGTAGCCTGAAGTCAGAACATACACTTGAGTGGAGTCAATTTCTAACTTCTCTCTTGCATGATGTAACAGTATTCAGCTGTAGTTGGACTCTGTGAGTGTTTCATGCCTGATGCATAACAATTACATATGGTAACATTGTAGTAATATAAGTGTGTGTACTCGCATGTTAAGTTATCTACAGAAGCACCACTATATATTTGCATACTATAACAAGGTAAGACATATACAAGGATATGTCATAATAGTACTCAACACTACAGTTTGGTTCAGGCCTTACCATCCATATGCATTGGCTTTACACAGCATTAGTTCAGGATTGACTCTGTCTGATTTAAGCAGTATACAGCCAATACATGTATAGATAAAGGTTATGTGAGTTGCCTGACATCAATTTTAATATATGTATGTGAGTAGGAGTAAGGTGTTAGACCCTAGGTGGTCAGTGAAGGTACTATGTGTTGTCTCCTAGCCAAAGCAAGGGCATACTGAGCACATCTCTGTCTACTTACAGGGACGACAGCTGGGCGTTCCTCCTCCATGTCCTCCTGTAACTATGGCTGAGGTGATCTAGGCATTGGTGGGGGATGTATGCCCATTCCCCCTTGCTGATCCTACTGCAGCTGTTTCCTCAGGATCAGATTGTGTAGCATAGCACAAACTGTGAAAATGTATGTACATGTGCTTGGAGTATACTGCAAGCTCCACCGGATATATCTAGACATCGGAACCATGACTTCAGAAGCCCAAACATATGCTCTATGATGTTCCTAGTTTGTGTATGTGCCTCATTATGGTGTTCTTCCATGGCTGTGTGTGCATTTCTGATGAGTGTCATCATCCATGGTTCCAGGATGTAGCCAGCATCCTCCAGTAAATGGTCCTGTGAGATGCCCCCCTAGCAAACATCTGGTACAGCTGTGATATGTGCCAGATATTTGAGTCGTGATAACTGCCAGGGTTGCCAGTACACATATTCAAGATAATCCCCTGGGCATTGCACACGACTTGGCAGTTGATGGAGTGGCATACCTTGTAATTAATGCAGATTCAACCCTGCTCACCAGGTGGATCCTTGATGTGTGCATGACTGCAATCTATGACACCCAGTACTTCAGGGTAGTGCACTACATGATAGAAGCATTGCATATTGCTGGTTCTGTCCTCAGCAGTGAGGGGAAAACATGAGTTCACTGGCATGTATAAGCATAGTATCTAGGAACTGGTGTAGTATCCTGGATGCTTATGCCTGTGATACTCCTATCATGTCCCCAGTTGGTCTTTGAAAAATACCTGTAGCTAATATTCTAAGGGCTACATATACCTTAGTTTCCACTGGGATGGGTTCCCCTCCATTGACTCAGGTTCTGAGTTGAAGCCGGCAGAGCTCACAGAGTTTTGTAATGTATCTCTGTCTACACTGTAGCAGTCTATAATCTCCAGCTTATGTAGCACCTGGTAGCTCACCCTAGGCCTGAACACTCTTCTCCTTGGCCTAGGCCTATTGTCATCAGCACCAGCAGCATTGCTTTAGCTTCGAGCGCATACAGATGTAGAGTAGCTGCAGCAGCCCCTAGCATTATGTCAGTTAAAAGTTTCAAGTCTCTATTTCAATGTTGTTGCAGTATCAAGGAAAAATCAGACTGTAGGCTGTATGCATACTTTATACAGTTTTTGATTTGGACCACCATCTGGTATTGGCTCCTTTAAATGACATTCATCTGCTTAGGATATAATTGACAGGATTTAGAACACCTGCTGCAGTGTGCAGTGTTGTGCTGTGTGCACCAAAGCACAGAAGAGCACAGCTATGCATACTGACAGTAAATCATGTAAAACATTTAATAAAATCATCCCTATTGTCATGATACATACAGAATACACTAATTATGGATCATTGCACTTCATTTCTATGACCTACGATGCCAGAATAGAATAATTAAAAGTTGGCAGAGCCTGTAATTGAACCCAAGGCTATCAGCAGCCTAGTCCAACACCTAACAGTTACCGTCACAAGACTAGATGGGATTAGTTGAGTACAACCCTGCTTACCAGATTTGTGTCTGGCTCAGAAGTTGTCATCCATGAGAAAAACACACCGTGTAGAAGCTTACACAGAGTGTGCAGCCCTACATGGTCCTTGCTTTTAGTGATTCAACAAATCCACTCATTTTTATATCGTATACATAATAACCATGCTGACATCCAGGAAACTACACAAATAGTAGCCATGTAAGCTGAGCAACAGCATGGGTGCACAGATTTAAAGATACAATGCAGGGTATTATAGTAATTGTTGTGACAATATATCATACCAAACTTTTTAATTACATTTGTATTACTCTTTTTAAAATGTTTTGCACATAGCGCATTGCACAAATTTGTGCTAAAATAAAAATTATAATTAAGTGATTTCACACATATTCCTAATACTTTAGGACATCCTCAGTGAGTAAATACCTGTTTTTACCTTTTTATGGGCATTCTTTCCATATTTTAGGACTTATGTATGCCCTTGTTTCCATGTAGGCTCCTGTACATGGAAAATACTGTCATACACTTCCGATACGGAGCTTACACGGTTGTGTGTATGGTTGTTGGATCACTCTACCATATTAGTTTGCTTCATCAGCATAGAATTCAGCTACTTATGCCAAAATTTGCATGCTACAACACTTTCCATTGACGCAAGTCAATAAGCATGCTTGTGCACCCCTACACAGAGTTTACTGAATTTTAAACCCGCTGCACACTGCCGTGTTCACATTGCACCACGATGGGAACATGGAAAAAAATGACCACGTAAGCTTTATTGAATTTGCACCAATGGTTTGTCTGTGTTCTGTTGACTCACCCTACATTTAGTTATGCCTCATCAAAAGATTTTATCTCAAGAAACATAACACAAAAATGCTAAAAATGTTTTTCAAGTGGGACAAGCCACCCCCTCACTGACATTTAGGGGGCTAATGCCTCTAACTTACCAACTCCAACTTCCCACAATGGTGGAGACAAGTGAAAAAAAACTTCTCTGTATCAATGGATTTCATAATATAAGCTAGCAAAAAGATGATCACACAAATTACATCTAATGGAGTATAGGATAAGCTTATCCAACACTGTTCAAGTTTATGGAAAAATCAACCCATTGCTATCAAGAGAAGTCAGTCATTAATTTCTTTACACATATGTATAGTTATATATACTATAAAAATGTTATACATATATATAGATATAGATACAGATATAAAAAGATATACATATCTTTATCTAATATATATATATATATATATATATATATATATATATATATATATATATATATATATTTATATGGATCTCCTTCATTTGATCGACAGACCATTTGATAGAAACTCATTTGGTCGAAGTCTCATTTGATCAAAAACCAGTATTCAAGGCAATTAACAGGGATTTGTCCCCCTCCCCAATATTGTGCGACCCTGGAGTTGATATATATAGTCGGGGGGGTGTGGGGTAAAGCCCCCCCCACCTATTTTCATTTAAAATGTGTACTTTTTGTTTTCTTTTCTTCTTTTAAATGAAAATAGATGGGGGGCTGTGCCCCCCACACCCCCTCTGACTATATATATCAACTCCAGGGTCACACGATATTGGGGAGGGGTACAAATCCCTGTTAATTGCCTTGAATACTGGTTTTTGATCAAATGAGACTTCGACCAAATGAGTTTCTATCAAATGGTCTGTCAATCAAATGAAGGAGATCCATATCTATATATATATATATATATATATATATATATATATATATATATATATATATGGTTCTACTTTAAAAAGTTAATGTACCAAAATGTTGACTCCAATAACATTGAGACCGTAACAGCAATGATTTACAACATCAAACTCCTCGAACAGCGAATTTCACTTCCGGGAAATAAACTACTTGGCCACCAATGACTGTTTCCCTGTCCGCCACTGTAGTGCAATCTCAGAGTTGTTATATTTAGGTAGGGGGGGGTGAAGCCCCCCACTCCAGTGGGTTTTGTTTATGTATAATTTTATTTTTTGCTAATACAATTCTTTAATTTAATAATTATGTTATTTTCCTCAGTGGTGGCCAAGTAGTTGGTTTCCCAGAAAATAATATAATTATTTAAATTAAACTTACCGTAGTGGGAGGCTTTGCTGCACACCCCCTACCTAAATATAACAACTCCGAGATCACACTATAGTGGAGGACCGGGCAAAGTTCATCAGTGGTGGTCAAGTGGTTCATTTCCCGGAGGCGAAATTCGCCATTCCACGAGTTTGATGCTGTAAATCGTTGGTGTTGTGGTCTCGATGTTATTGGAGTCAGCATTTTGGTATGTCAACTTTTGTCAACTGAATGAAGTTCTGGCAATGGTGGAAACATGATCAGTGAAAATGTTTTTAGTCCCTTTAGTTTTATACACAGGTCAGACATATTTTTTTCAACCAGAGGAGATGTTGTGGATAGCAATTAATATAGAGTTGGAGGATTTTATCTTGGAAGGGAAGAGGAGAAGAGTCAAGTGGGATAAGCTGATCCTTCCAATAGAACAAAGTGGTTTGGGATTACTTGATTTGAAGGGGTATTTCAGAGCTACACAGTTAAGGCTTCTTTGCATAGCACAAGTAGAAAGTTATAATTCAACATGGAAAGGGATGATGAGGAAATGGGGAGGGCTCAGGAAATAAGGAGAGACTGGGATTTTGGAAGCAGATCCATAAGAAGAATAACAATAACCATACAGAATATTATATTTATAAAGTAGCAGAAAGTTTTCTAAGAACTAAGTCAACACAGGAATGGAGGAATGAGAAACTGTGAGCTTTGTTCAGCTAAGACCTGCATGCAATCAACTGAATGCATAAGTGAAGTTAAGTAAATTTTTATCTGCACTTTTTTCAAATAATACGCAATTTAAATTAATCTGTGTTGCATTGAGCGATATCTAGCTGGAAGTTGTGACTCTGTTTTTTTTTAGTTAAGGCTTGTTAAAAAACCTGCATAGCCAGTGATAAGTGGGGGTAGTTTACTTCATTGCTATTCAGTTTCTGTCTTATACAAGTGGTACAGTGAATTATTTTCTGTTTAAACTGTGAGCTTTGGCCAGCTAAGACCTGCATGCAATCAAGTGAACGCATAAGTGAAGTTAAGTAAATTTTTATCTGCACTTTTTTTCAAATAATACACAATTTAAATTAATTTGTTTGTGTTGCATTGAGCAATATCTAGCTGGAAGTTGTGACTCTGTTTTTTTCAGTAGGTCCCCACCCACACTCCCTGTTTTTGTTTTGGTGTTAATCTTGGTGGCTTTGAAACTGCCCGCCCCTCTTGTAAATTTGCACTTGGATACTCCTCCTGGGCCCATCTCATTTGCTCACTCAAAAAAAAAAAAATGTATCTGCTTTTACTGTATTTTTGTTTCTTCCTACTTTATTTTGCTTTTGCGTCATCTTAAAAGTACTCAGTTGTATTTATTACTGCTTGGTGAAACTCATTCTAAGCCTTTTAGTTTAAGCACTTGGGCTTCAGACCAGTTGTTTTATATTAAGAAGGTTTGTGGTCTGCACTGTAGTGGCAGAACAGGTAGCTTACATCCTTCTAAGTTGGGAACTGCTGATTGAGGTCTCAGTGTCTGTTATTCTAAAAGTGTATTAATTCTTGTTTAAGCACTTGGGCTTCAGGCCAGTTATTTTACATTAAGAGGGTCCGTGGTCTGCACTCTTGTGGGAGGAGAGGCTGGACTCTGCCCTTCAGAGCTGGGAATTTCTGGTTAAAGGCTTATAGTGCCTGCATATTTGAACTGCTTGTTACTGAAATTGGTAGACCTTGTTTGCTGTAGCATAGACTAGATCCAGGCCTGCTGAATCTAGCTTTGTTTGTATAACTTGAGCACTAATCCAGGCATTCTTTAAAGTATTCAATTGTATTTATTACTGCTTGGTAGTAACTTGATTACAGTGTAGCTATCATTCTAAGTCTTTTGGATTAAGCACTTGGGCTTCAGACCAGTTGTTTTACATTAGGAAGGTTTGTGGCCTGCACTGTGGTGGCAGGACAGGTAGCTTACATCCTTTTAAGTTGGGAACTGCTGACTGAGGGCTCAGTGTCTGTTATTCTAAAAGTGTATTAGTTATGGTTTAAGCACTTGGGCTTCAGGCCAGTTATTTTACATTAAGAAGGTTCGTGGTCTGCACTCTTGTGGGAGGAGAGGCTGGACTCTGCCCTTCTGAGCTGGGAATTTCTGGTTAAAGGCTTATAGTGCCTGCATATTTGAACTGTTTCTTACTGAAATTGGTACACCTTGTTTGCTGTAGCATAGACTATATCCAGGCCTGCTGAATCTAGCTTTGTTTGTATGCTTGTTGTTGTTTGCTTGTTATTTCCCTGAAATGCTAATTCCACCTAAAACGCGGCTTTTCAGCGCTTCTGTGGATCCCTAGTGATATCTACATTGCTTACTGTACTTATTTCCTTGTTTCACTTGAAAGAAAGTTACTGTTTGTCATTTTTGCATTTAAGTTTCCTGTAACACATTGCATTTAAGTTACCTGGCACTTGCTCACTAAAGCAATTATATAAGTCAGCACTAAAAAATTAAAAGCACTACACCCTCACAAACTCCCCTTGAGTACCTTGTTCCCCACTGGCCTTTTTTTTCAATTATAAAGGAATTCCCAATACTATTATAGCATGTCCAAAGGTCAGTTGTCAATTTCCTCTCCGGTCCAGCTGGTGAATCTGGGAATCTTGAGGCAATGTTACAACTGCCTCATGTACACAGACAACCCTCTCCTCCTCCCAACAAATTCCAACACATGTGAGAGATGCAACCATATAGCCAAACTGGTGGCTAAGCTCTCTCAATGCAGTACTGGCATAACCAGTCAGGAGGAGAAGGAAATCACACTCACTACAATTCCAGTCTCACATAGACCTACCACGACAGCAAACCAAACACATAAACACACAAAAACATACTCGGAGGCTCTAAATAAAAATCTGCCTAAGCAGCATAGACCTCCAAAGCAGACACCCAAGCAACCGCTACCCCAAAACAAAACACGTGCAACACATAGCTCACAAAGCCAGTGTGCCGAACAGTCAGAGCCCTTAAGGCTAAACAACACACCTGATACACTTGTAATAGGTGACTCTATCATCAGGCACACTGACGTCCCGCTCACCAGGCTGAACAAGGAGAAGGTCACGGTGAGCTGCCTGTCGGGCGCTAGGATCCGCCACATAACACAAGCACTCAGGTCACCTCAAGACAAGTACAAATATGACTCAGTCATTGTCCATGCTGGTGTGAATGACCTGAGACGTACCTCACTAGACTACATGAAAAGAGACATAGAGGAGCTCTCTGAGCATGTAGCCCAGGCCGGTATGACCCTGACCTTGAGTAGCATCTTACCCTCACCAAGAATGATGCCACAATATGAAGACAAGATGATCAATTTCAACAAGTGGCTTAAGTATTGGTGTCATTCAAAGGGGATCCAATGCCTGTCAGCCTGGGATGACATGCTCGACAAGCCACGATGCTTCGCTAGGGATGGCTTGCACCTGTCACCCCTAGGCTTTCGGATATTGGCAAAGGCTCTTGCTACCCCCATAGTGCCTTTTTTAGGCAAGGCTCAAAAGACAAACCCACCTCCATAGGTATCACAAGGGATAAGAAACTAAGAGTAATGCTACTCAATGCCAGAAGTCTAAACCTCAAGATGCACGCACTCGAAACTCTCCTTAGCATGGAGAACATTGATATCTGTGCAGTAACAGAAACCTGGTTCAAGGCTCCCGAGAGCACCCCAGCACTACCAGGTTATATCTCATACCATGCTTTTCAGCCCCAAAACTTGGACCGAACCACAAAAGGAGGGGGAGTATCAATATTCATCAAAGATACCCACACCTCCAGGTTGGTGGCACAGCACGAAGCATCAGAGACTATCCATGTGCAACTAACAGTGGGTAAAACTGCCTTCCAGTTTATAGCCTGCTACAGACCACCCTCCCAAACCCAGGAACCCCACTCAGCCTTTCTGAGAACATTGGAAAATATGAAGGTCTCTCCAAACACCATTATATTGGGTGACTTAACTACCCAAACATAGACTGGGAGCATTACTCTAGCTCTAACACCCTAGCCTAAAGGTTCCTAGAATTTATAAACTCAAATGCTATGGAACAACTTGTTACCACTCCCACAAGAGGGGAAAACATACTGGACCTGATCATCACCAACATGGGGACTCTATGCTCCAGACCAGAAGTGTATCCCTCACTGGTAAGATCAGACCATAAACTAATCTCACTGGATATTCACATCCCGACCCCACCCCCTGCCCAGAAAACCAAAGTGAAAAACTTCTCTAAAGCAAATTTCACACTCCTCAAAACTGAGGTGGAATCCTTCAAAGCCCCTGGGCCTGTGGAAAATACAGCCCAGACCGCAGAATCCTTTATAAACGTATTCTATGAATACCTTCAGGAATGCATGGATCATGCAATCCCAAATAAAACCAAGACCCAATCCTCCAAAGGCAGACGTCCTGTCTGGTGGACCCCAGCCATAAACAAACAATACAATAGAAGGAGGAAGCTACTACATGATAGAGCAAAATCCCAAAAAGGGAAGGCATCTCTGATCAGTATTAGCAAAAAACTACGGGCACTCATAAAATAGTCTAAGGCCAGCTTCGAGAGAAAAATTGCACAGGACACTAAGGATAATCACAAGGCTTTCTTTAGTTATGTTAGGAACCTGGGTGGGAATTCCCAGATATGCTCAGAATTAGTCCAAAATGACAAAAATACACGAACCCACAGACACTGCCAACATCCTAGCTGACAGGTTCAGCGCAAACTCCCCCCCCACCAAAAGGGCAAATATCTATCCCAGCAGAGTGCTGCCCCCCTGACATCTCAGATGCTCAGGTAAGAGCTGCCCTCTCCAAAGCAAAAAAACACAGCATCAATGGGACCAGACGGTGTCCCGGGCTGCATCCTACATGAACTCCAAGAAGAGCTAAACCCAAACATAAAACTACTGTTCAATCTCAGCCTTACTACAGGATATGTACCCAAAGAGTGGCGTACAGCAACAGTGGTCCCTCTCCACAAAGGTGGTGCCTCAACAGATCCTGGAAACTATCGCCCCATAAGCCTGACTAGCTTGGTCTGCAAAGCTATGGAAAGGATCATCATGGACCTCATAAATAAAGATATTGGGGACTTACAGACACTGGATCCTACCCAGTTCGGCTTTGTTAAGGGCAGATCCTGCCTCTTAAACCTGGTTGATTTCTTTGAAACAGTCACCAAGGCCATTGACGAGGGGAAGGTGGTCCACACAGCCTACCTGGACCTCACAAAAGCCTTCGATACAATACCCCACTCGGGCATTATAGATAAGCTCACCAGCTTAAATATAAACCCCTATGTCACTAGATGGGTTGCAAACTGGCTCAAGGACAGAACCCACATGGTTAGAATTGCTGGAGCCATGTCAGACTCCAAACCAGTTACAAGTGGCATCCCACAAGGCTCAGTCCTGGGACCTCTCTTGTTCGGTATATATTTCTCGGAGGTACAGGCCAACACGGAAGGACTGTGGCTGACCAAGTTCGCAGATGACTGCAAACTGGGCGCCATAATCGACTCTCCAGCCGACACAAGCATCCTCCAAAAGGGCCTCATAGAAACAGACAACTGGTGCCAGAGCCATGGCCTCAAGCTAAATGCCAAAAAGTGTATAGTCATCCCCTTTGGCAAAAACAAAGTGCCCACAAATTACCACATAGGTGGTAATCCATTAAGTACAGAAGAAGTAATTAGGGACCTGGGGACCCAAGTTGATAGCAAGCAATCTCTCATTTGACAACCACGTGGCCAAAGTGGTTAAAAAAACATTTTATATAGCCAACCTAATCATGAAGGGATTCACATCTAGATCAGGCGAGGTCATCGTGCCTCTTTACTCATCCCTCATCAGGCCCATAATTGAGTACAATGCCCCTTTTGGGATGTACCTTACCAGACACCTGCAGCAACTGGAAAGACCCCAAAAGTACCTCACCAAGAGGATCAAAGGGCTCAAACAGATGCCATATGCTGCCCGGTTAAAGAAACTCCAGCTCTACTCAGTGGCATACCGACTGCTCAGAGGCGATCTGTGCCTGACATATAAAGCCATGTCCAACTCGGAATTAATGGACATACTGCACCTCAGAAAATCCAAATCCCATCGAGCTACGTGCTTGAGAGACTTGAACCTCAGCACTGAAATAAATAGGACATGCTGGAGGGGACAGATTCATAACCCAGAGGCTCCCTTCACTCTGGAATAAAATCCCAGTCCAGGTTAGGCAGAGTCCCTCACTGACTCTCTTCAAGAGGAATATTGATAATTGGATGGGAGATCGTAGGTTTATCCCGGGTATCACTACTAACCTCGAAAAAGGGCATAGCAAAATTAATTTAAAATGGGTGGCGAAAGCCAAACACACTTTGGCTAGGCTTATAAATGCCCTAGGGCAGATAGCCTAGTATGAACCTATGAACCTATGAACCTATGAGATTCTGCTGATAGGGATGACTGCAGTTAGGGGTTTAGAGATATAGGGGTACAGAGACTGGCAAAAGGGGGTGGAATTTACTGGAGAAAACTGGCAGAGAAATCAAGGTATTGAGAGCAAATAATTAGAGAGGGAAAGGTAATCAAATAGGTTCATAAGTTCATAGGTAGGTACTAGGCTATTGGCCCTAGGGCCTATACAAGCCTAGCCAAAAAGGTACCCTGGCTTTCGCCACCCAAGAAAATTATTTTCCTGTGCCCCTGTCAAGCAGAGCCACAGAAGTGATCCCTGGGGTGAATTTCCTATTACCCATCCAATATAGGTTCATAGGTCGGTACTAGGCTTTTGCCCCTAGGGCTTGGGAAGAGGCCAAGAATGCATTTGGACATTGCCTTCCCTATCAAAATTTAGCCACAGGAAAAGGAATAGGGGAATCCTAAGTAAAAGATCAGCACTGATATAGTTTTTAGTAGACTCTAGAACAGAAGCTGCTGTTAAAAATAAGTAATTAGTAGGGCATATAAAATAGTGCACAATAACTATAGAACTCAATCAGAGGAAGTTAGAAAGGATTGGGAAGAGAGAAATTTGATAAGCACTTCACAAAGAAACAATGGGAGGATATACGTAAGGTTCCCAAATATGTAACAAAGTCTAGAAGATGTAGGATTTTTTTGGAAGTGTTTGTATAGGTTTTTTATACCCCAAGCAGACTCCAAAGAATTTTTCCTTATGTAGATTGCAAATGTTGAAGATGTAATGGGAAAGGAAAAAGTAATTGGGAACATAGTTTTGTGGGGGGGGGTTTGTAATGAGTTGGCAGACTTTAAAAATTCCCTGCAAACTACTTTGTCAGAACTTGGTTAGCAAATTGGTGTAATTAAGGAAATTATTTTTTAGTTGTGATACAGAATTGGAATTGTCTAGACATAGTAAGGCCTTGTTGACTTTAGTTCTGGTAGCTCCCAAAAAAGCAATTACAAGCAGATGGAAATCAAAGTCTAAACCAACCATACTAGAAGTAGTGAATATTGTAACAGAGATAAAAAAATGGAAGTGGAATCTTTAGAAAAGGGGTAGGAGTAAATTACATAGGAAAAATGGGAATTGTGGGAACAATACATGCCGAATGTTTTGGAGTAGGAATGAGGTTTAAGGGAAGGCATGAATTGAATGAGCTATGTAATGCTTGATTGAAAATGACAGTATAGAAGATTATAAGTGAGGTCTAATGTTTGCAACTGAAAATATGTCAATATGGTTTGTTTTCATTTATATAAATGTGTGACGCCCGTTCCCTGGCCCAGCAATCAAGGAACCTTAATCTACACCACTAACACAAGTGAGGGGCATCTCATATAGGAGGAAATGATAACAAATACAGTAAAATGCAATTTTCCTTAAGAGCACAGAGAGATCACAGTCAGTCTGGGGCTGGTCACTCCCTTGCTCTCCAGGTCCCCAATAGAACTCCCCACTGGCACAGCTATAGGGTCCAGATCTCAGCCTAGTGGGCAGGCTAAAACCTCCAGCACCCTCTCTGTCCAACCAGTGCTTCATGTCCCTGCCCAAGTAACTGACACACATACACACACACTTTGAAAAGAGTTTATACAACCACACAGACACTCCTGGGGAAGGCAGGCACAAGCTCTCCAGCTGTGCCCCTTATTCCCAGACTATACAGTAGTATCAACTGCCACCACCCACTAATATTTATCAGCTACTCAAAGGCCCTTAAAAGGGTGTCCAATTATTACTATGCAATATTATTATCCAATTGGTAAGTTTGACTAAACAGTCAAGGCTTATTAGAGTGACTTGGTACAGGATCACTATATACATGCAATGTACTCTTAGAGCTTAAATTATCTCTACACAAAACAGCCACAGTTAAAAGGCTTTAAAAATATTTAATAATAAATAATTAAAAGCACAAGACAATATTTACTACACAGTGCTAGTCAAGAGTTCAGAGATCACAGAGAAATACTCAAATATTTATTTATCATTTGTTAACCAGGAAAGTCTGACTTGGAACGAAGCCAATTTCTGTGGAGGCCCAGGGAGAAATACTCTAGATGCATGTCTTTGTAACGTGGGAGGAAACCAGACCACCCAGAGGAAACCCGCACTAACGCAGGGAGGACATACAGACTCCACACAGAAGGCACCCCAGCTGAGAATTGAACCAGAGAACCTCTTGCTGTGAGGTGACAATGCTACCACTGCACCACTGCGCCATCCACCACTGCACCACTGCACTGTCCAAATAATTCAGTAGTACAGTTCTGACATCACAGAAAAACACAGTCTAATCTTTCTAGTTTCTAGCTATTTCTTTGAGAAAACACAAGTCTAAGATAAACTTACATATAGAGCAAAGGCAGAGTGCTGATGAGTTGGATGGTGAAGACAAAAATGCTTAATGCTCTCTGATTCTCTCTATGTTTAAAATCACATTCCTGGTTCACATTACATCATTCTTCACACTTCCCTGAGTTCCCAGGCTAACAGAAACTACATTTACATTATTCACCTCTGAGCAGAAACCAGAGCAATAAAGGACATTCATGCATGCAAATTCTGGCCATTAACTCTGGCCTTAAAGCAATAGCAAGAATTCCTTCACCTAGACAGGCTGGAGCCAACTTTAAAGATCAAAGACAGTCATAAAATGCTTGACTTAGCTTCCTTACAGCAGAGTGCACTGTTGTTAAAATTTTTTACAGTTCCACATGTAACAGCATTTTTTTCCATTTAAGACAACAACCCTGTGGCTTATATTAATATTTACAAATGACAGAATTATCTATAAAATTCATTCTGGTTAGGCTGGCAGCCTTCAACTATCTCCACTAGCCTTCCCCTATTGTCACAAAATGCATGACTGTGTCATAAATGTTTAAAAAATTGGTGGAAACGTGATGATCAAATGAGAGTCAGTTGACCAAATATGTATTTGTGTCTCTTATCATCATATCTGTGTGAAGAGGAATACCATTTTTATTGTTTAAGAAAGGATCAGCTTTGTTTGCTGAACACTATTGTGCTGCACTGTTTTGCATTTAACTTGAGTCCATTTTCACTACTTCAGGTATGTGCATGTCCAGCCCTTGCTGGAGCTGTTTAGTATCAGTGAATAAGTGGATAAACGTGCCACACTCGCAGTAATCAGTGAACTTGGTCAACCACACTTCTGAGGTATTGGTTTGGATGCAGAAGAATAGCAAGGGTGAGATGAAAAAGACAACAACCACAGTGAGGTGTCAGTGGGCATGATTCACAAAGTCTTTTTTATTTTGTTTAAGGTCCTCATGTAAATGCAAGGGCCAAGCAGAAGAGATGGAGGGCATTAAGATCTGATGTGCTCCTCCTTAGGAAGGAAGGAGCTCACCAGATCAGAAAATGGAGCTTTTTTTCCTCTCTCATATGGCTCATGAAGGGTGCTAGAGACCTGGCAGTTATCCTTAGAAGAAAAGGAAGGAAGGAGCATCAGTTTGGAGAATGGACCTTTTGTTTGTTCCTTAACCTAGTATTGGGAGAGTGTCACATCAGGGAGAGACAGTATGCACCAAATGAGCGGGTATGGCTGTGCTTGGATGCCTGCTAAATAAATGCCAGACAAGATGGAGCCCAGCACTAATCTCTGTGTTAACCCACTAGTCATAGTTTTACTTTCAGAGAAGGTACTAGCAACTGTCATAATATGAGATCTCCCGGATTGCCAATTTATAATCCAAAAGACAATGCAGGACTTTACATTAACTTTGTCTAAAGTTTCAATAAAACCAGCATGGTCACTTGTATCAAAAGCTTTGGACAGGTCAAGATAAGCATTGTGCACTGAATGATCACTGTCCATAGCCCTTGTAATCTTTAGAAAAAAGCTTGTGTGGGAGATAGAACCTTCTGTTCACAAAACAAATTGACTGAGGTCTACATCAGTTAAGTTGCTTAAACCTGCATAAATGAGTTCTGCTATGATGCATTCCATGGCGTTGCATATAACATTTCTGAGTCTGACAAATCTATAATTATCTGTATCCATAAGGGAGCTGCCCTTGTATAGGGGAGTTTCTAGAGCTGTTCTTTGAGCATCAGGCACAAGCCCTGTGGATAAAGTGAGGATGAACTGTTTAAGTAAAAGCTCAGATAGTACTTACTTATCACTAACAAGAATGCAGCCTGGCATGTTATCTGGTCTCATGGAAGTGTTATTTTTATCCTTTGACAGGGATTCAAAGACTTGTTCCAAAGTGATTTCACCATACCTCTTAACTGTTCAGATTTTCACAGAAAGTCCAGATTTTTTACTCATATTTTCAGTCATTTATCATAAAATTGTAGATTTATAGCAAACCACTAGCAAATCATTGAGGACTGAAGTCAGAAAATAATAGCAGACATTTGATTTTCAGACTTCATATCCTTCAGAAAATTCATACTAATGCAAAACCCATTGGTCTATCAACTTTCTAACTTTGTAAGAGCTATAACTGAAAAGTATTCCTATTTTTGGTCCTTTGCCCCCCCCCCCCGACCCCATTATTTGTGGCTTTGCCCAGATTTCTTGCTCTAAAAGATGGCGCGGTATAGTAATCACTAAATTTGTCTGATAACATGCTGGTTATATATTTGGGATTTCTGTGCCTGATAGGCACTAAATCATGTGTTATTATTATGGATGAATGCAGAGCATTTTCTGACATAAGTGAAAAAAGATTTTTGATTTCCTTTGATATGACCTTTGACTCATCTTCCACTTTATATTTTCAAATAATGCTCCTAAGTTCATTGCTGGCATGTTTCACTTCTGTCTTGAGGAACAGGATGGGGATATCTTACAACTTTTATTATAGTTTATTAACACAGGAATTCTATGAGAGTGATCAATTGCTGAATTCACTGTTTTATTTTGTATGGATGAGCAAAACTGCGGTGGTGGTGCTGCGGTAGCGTTGTCGCCTCACAGCAAGATGTTGTGCCATTCGATTCTCAGCTAGAGCATCTTCTGTGTGGAGACATGCGTGAATGGGCGTACCTTCGTTGAAGGTTGTGCATCAGGGCTGGCAAACTCGGCACGTAAAAAAATCTACTGCCAATCATTAGCGGACCGGAGTTCTGCTGTGGCGCCCCCTAACCGGGAAAAGCCGAAAGACACAAACAAATTTTGTATGGATGAGCACTGACTTTTCTGTGCAGCTGTTTAGGTGCTGGTAAAAATTGGAGGTGAATGCGATGGCTCTGTCAGCTAGGTCTATTTGAAAGAGATTGTTGGATAGGGTTCAGGCTCCCAGCCATTGAGACATTTCCCTGTAGTACATTTGGTTACGGACATGTAGCTGAAGTGACATTAGACTCAGAGACAACTGTTTCAAATTCCCTGTGGGCAAAGAGAGGCATATAATCCCATGGCCACAACTTCAAGGAAAAAGTGCATGTGGACAGGAGAAATGGGCAGGGGTAATGTGTGCTGTGCTTGTTGTACAGTACATGATTATGTAAATACAAAATGGAAAACATCGACATATGTGCAGTGACAGAGACCTCATTCAAGGCTCCAGAGAGCACCCCTGCACTACCAGGCTACAATTCATACCACACCTTTCGGCCACTTAACCTGGACCAAAACACTAAAATGGAGGCATGTCCATATTCACCAAGGAGATCCACACCTCCAGGCGAGTTGCACAACATAATGCATCCAAAATCCCCCAGGTGCAACTAACACTAGGCAAGACTGCAATCCAAATTGTAGCTTGCTTCATATACCCCACCATGCCCCAAGATTCCCACTCCACTTTTCTTAACATACTGGAAAATATTAAGATGCAACCAAATACGCTAATACTGGGTGACTTCAACTACCCCACCATTAACTGTGAAAACTACTCATGTACCAACACATTTGCTCAACATTTTTTGGAATTCATAAATTCCAATGCCTTGGATCAACTTATCCATACCCCCACCAGGGGCACCAATATCCTAGACCTGGTCATTACCAACATGGGTGACCAATGCTCCACAACAGAGGTCAGCTCCTCATTGGTCAGATCTGACCATAAGCTAATCACCCTAGACATCCACATCCCAACCCCACCACCTATTAAGGTAACCACCGTAAAATAACTTCTCTAAAGCCAACTTCATGCTTCTTAAGACAGAAATGGCAAACTTCACAACACCCATGCATACAGAAAGTAGAAGTATGATTGCTGAATCTTACACCAATGCACTGTATGAACACATACACAATTGCATGGACCGTGCCATCCCAAATAGATCCAAGATGCTCTCCTCAAAAAAAGGAAGCCAATCTGGTGGTCCCCTGCCATAAACAAACTCTACAACAGATGGAAGAAACTGTTGCAAAATAGAGTAAATTCTCATGATTGGAAAATCTCCCTTGTCAGCCTAAGTAAGAAGCTGAGATCCCTCATAAAATCCTCCAAAGCTAGTTATGAAAACAAAATTGTCACAGATTCTAAAGACAACCCCAAGGCATTCTATAGTTATGTCAAGAATCTCAATGGCAACACCCAGATCTGCTCTGAGTTACAGCAGAATGGCACTAAATATACAGAACCAACTGATATTGCCAACATCCTGGCAGATAGGTTCAGTGCTAATTTTACCCCCCTCTCATCCCCTAAAGGGCCCATCTCAGTACCATAAGAGTGCCATGTCCTGAAAATCACAGCCACACAGGTAAAAAATGCAATCTCCAAGCCAAGAATACAGCATCCAATGGACCAGACAACATCCCGGGCTGTGTTCTGCACGAACTACAAAATGAACTGGCACCTCACCTAAGTACCATGTTCAGTCATAGCCTCATTTCAGGCTTTGTGCCTACTGAATGGCACTCAGCTACTGTTATCCCACAAGGGGGGATCCACCACGGACCCTGGGAACTACCGCCCCATTAGCCTGATGAGCCTGAGCTGCAAAACCATGGAACGTATAATCATGGAACTTATAAACAAAGACATAGGTAACCTTCAAACCCTGGACTCCACCCAGTTTGGGTTCATGAAAGGTAGATCGTGTCTCCTAAACCTGACTGACTTCTTTGAAGCAGTCACCAGAGAAGTTGACAAGGGTAAGGTGGTTCACACAGCCTATCTAGACCTCACAAAGGCCTTCAACACCACCCCCCACTCTGGAATCACTAAACTGGGCATTAATCCCTATGTCACGCAATGGGTTGTCAACTGGCTCACTGACAGAACCCATACTGTGAAAGTAGCTAACTCCAAATCCGACTCCAGACCAGTGATAAGTGGAGTGCCACAGGGTTCAGTCCTGGGTCCCTCCTGTTTGGCATCTACTTCTCTGAAGTTCAGACCAACACAGAGGGTCTATGGCTAACATAGTTCACAGACAACTGCAAACTGGGAGCCATTATTGAATTCCCAAATGATGTGGACAATCTGCAAAAGGGCCTCACTGAGACAGATGCCTGGTGTCAAAGCCATGGCCTCAAGCTCAGTGCCAAAAAATGCATAGTCATTCCCTTTGGGAAAAACCCTGTGCCCATGAACTACCACATAGACAGTAGTCCACTTAACACTGAAAGTGTGATAAGAGACCTAGGGACACAGGTGGACAGTAGTCTCTCCTTTGATAACCACATCACCACAGTAGTCAGAAAATCCTTCTACGTGGCACACCTCATCACAAAAGGTTTCTCATCCAGAAAAAAGAAGGTCATTGTACCTCCCTACTCATCCCTCATTAGACCTATTACAGAGTACAATGCCCCATTTGGTATGTACCTCGCAAGACATTTACAACAACTTGAAATACCTCACAAAGAGGATCACCGGCCTCAAACAGATGCCCTATGCAGACCGCCTCAAAAAAACAGCTCTACTCCATCGCATATCAGCTACTCAAAGGGGAACTCTGCCTAACATACAAAGCCATGTCAAACCCAGAGCTGTTGGACATGCTACACTTAAAGAAATCCCAATCCCTCCAAGCCACATGCTCCAGAGACCTAAACCTTGTCACCATAATAAACAAAACATGCTGGAGGGATAGGTTCCTGTCCCAGAGACTTCCCATACTCTGAAACAGACTGCCCATTCATGTCAAGCAGAGCACCTCATTAGCCCTCTTTAAGAAAAATCTTGACGATTGGATAGGAAATAGGAAACTCATCCTGTGGATGACTTCTGTGGCTCTGCTCGACAGGGGCACAGGAGAATAATTTGTTTGGATGGTGAAAGCCAGGAAATCTTTATGGCTAGGCTTATATAGGCCCTAGGGCAGATAGCCTAGTACCTACCTATGAATCTATGAACATAACTGTGCTACAGCATGGAGGAAATCCTGCACGCTACAGTATGTGTTTTAGCAAATGTTCCCTAGACATTGTAAAGTTTTAATGGTCCAAACACCAATAATAAAACCACTGTCCATTCTGCACTGCATTTTTGCTGTCATTGACGTGCCCACTGGGTATCCTGCTGATGCTGACCATATTGCCTGCTGTCTATTTATGCCTTAAAAGCCATGGACATTACTTTCACCCACTGCATTCAGTTATTGAAGCCATGGGCATGTCACTGCATGCTTCTCTTTGTCCGTGGGGAATTTACAACAGTCATATGTCGCTGCAGCTGAATGCCACTTTAGTCATGTATTCTCAAACAAATGTACCACAGGGTATGTCTGAACCCATTGGATATTTTACCTAGGGCTTCTAAACAATGAAGTTGGATTGCTGAAGATGACCCCAAAGACAGTTTCATTTGGTGGTGAGATGTTACCACCAGGCTTGACAGAAAAGATCACTGATTTGTTGTCAGAATTAATAAGGGATGAGGAGATCTAGCATGGAACAAAGACTGAAACTATGTTGGCAAAGACCAGATCAAAGATACTAGTACCTCTAGTGAGACGTTTTACAATTTGTTTCAGTGTATTGGTATTAATAAAGCTTAGGAAATGTTGGGCATATCCATTTTTAGATATATAAGTGTGCCTAATTAATATCGGGTAATTGAAGCCCTCTAGCAGGAAGGTATTCAGATTGATCCCTTAAAGAAGATAAGAGAGTGACATTTTCACTCATTAAAGAAATTTCCATGATCTTTAGGAGATACTGATGAGGATCGATAGTAAACAATGGAATTGTAGTTGGATCTTTTAAAGATGATTTATATCTCTAGGAGCTCCAAGATAGGGTGCTTGGTAATCTGATATGAAGGGATGGTGTTTCTGACAAACACAAATACTTCACCACAGTTACCCAAGGGCCTGACAGAGTCATTTTATTTAAACCTATACAAATCTGAAAGTGTTTGATTTTTCTGGAAAGTCTCAAGTTCCGGCATCTTTCTATTTAGACTCCTAGCACTGAGTAGTGACACCTTCGTGTTGCCTGAATTTGAGAGTGAGTTTAGTATGTTAGAATGTCTAGTAGGAGGACTCTGCCTAAATAAAAGGCATTCTGGGCAGAGCCGGACCATGGTCGATCAGAGCCCCTGCAGCACCCCCCCCTGACATTCCAATGCCCCATTTCTTGGCTTTTTCTCCCCAGTTATTATGAACACTGTGTCAGTGTACACACTATTTTCTTCTTTACTTCTACAATGATTAGAGATATTTAAAAAATTTAATTTCAAATTTTGTGGCACAAACACTGATAGCCATTTGCTAAATAAAAACAATACAGTCTCACAATGAAAGCAGACTTAGCATAAACAGTAAGCTTATCTGCCCTTGAAACTTACATTCATTGAAATGGCATTGAAACCCACATTCAAAGAAAATGCATCTGACCAGTGGTGGAATATGTTTACCTCTGGGCTGTTTTCAAACCATAGCCCCTTGCACATTTTTTGGACCTTGCATACCTGCATGTGTTCTTTGCTGCACCATCCTGATTGTATTAATTATATTCCTTATATAATACAGTACTACTTGTTAGAGTATGTTTTAAATGTGTGGGTTTGAACATTTTTCCAGTAAATAATGAAACAAAATGTATGAATCAATAATGACAAAACTACCCATTACAGAACATCTCAACCATAAATGGTCACCCAAACAGCTGTCATCACAGTCTACCTATATCAGTTAATATATACAATATCTGCATAAGTAAGTCACCTGAATAATTCCACATTAAAGAGCTCTATAACAAATAAAGAGGTTGCTGCTGACAAACAATTTTACATTTCAGTGTTTCATGCACAAATTCACTGCCTGCTGCACTTGAAGAATAAACTGACCATGTTCATGTAAAAAAAATGGTAAGCTGGTAATGGCCGTCAAACTGGCAACAGGTTCATAGTTACTAGGCATCTCATCCAAAGGAGGACATTGGCACTGCAATACCTAGCATTCCAGCTACATTGTGCAGGAGTAGAACCTACAGCATCCTGCAACAAAGGCAAGTATGCTACCTGTTGTGCCAATAACACTCCTTTTAAAATTTATAGCACAAACACTGATGATGTCCATTTGCTATACAAAACAGTTACACATTGGAATCAGACAGCATGAGTAACAGAAAACTTCCTTCCCCTGAAAACATCATTCCTTGAAAATCCACAGAAACTCAACATGTTTTGAAAATGCATTGCAACTCAACAATCCTTGAAATGCATTCACTGATGACAGTTATGGCAGTTGGTGTAGAGGATTCAAGCTCTAGGGTCTTGTATTCAAGGTACATGGTTTGTGCCTGAATACTTTAACCAACCCGCTATCCCTAACCACACACACACACACACACACACACACACACACACACACACACACACACACACACACACACACACACACACACACACACACACACACACACACTACCTGTGTCTCATGCATGACCCTGTGTTCATCTGGAATGGCAACAGTAAAAACTGATGCTTGTCTCTTAAAAGTCCAGAACAGCAACAGATCTCCATAATAATCCATGCTTGTCTCTTAAAAATCACACACTGCTCCAAAGTTTAAATGTGTGTGCATCGTACTAAAGACACTTTACAGATGCTCTATGGATACACTCTATGTGCATCCTTAAAGAAGAAATGTAACACATGTAGAGTGCATTCTTAATGAAGAAAGTTAAGTTTTGTGGCAGCCCAGTGGCTAGATCCAGCTCTGATTCTGGGGCCAATGCAGGCTTAAAGGCTTTAGCCAGAATTTGGAAGCCCTAGTATGAGAGGTGTAAGCCATCCCTGGTGAAATAGGAAGTTGTACCTATCATCTCATTTCATCTCATCCCAGACAGACACATCCTGAATTCCCTTAGAATGACATCAGCTGCTTAGCCAATTGTTAAAACCAATTATCTTTGTTATTGCATTCATTTTTGGTTCAGTGGCTGTACTATTTGATTCAGTTGTTGATTCAATGATTGCTCTATATGGAAGTGCTTTTATTAGATAGTACCCCAAAAAGGCAAACCCCCATTTCTCGGTCACCCACGTCCCCTGGAATCTTTTTTAAAGTTTTTTGTCTATTCCTTCTAGCATGTCGAGGGATCAGTTACTAGTGTCCTCTCCTGCTCAGCTGGTGAACCTGGGAATATTGAGGCAATGTTACAATTGCCTAATGTACACAGACAACCCTCTCCTCCTCCCACAAAACACAAATACATGCGAGAGATGCAACTATACGGCCAAACTGGAGGCTGAGCTCTCTCAACATAGGACTGGCAAGACCAGTCAGGAGGAGAAAGTTACCACACACACTATAGACCCAGTCTCACATAGTACCACCACAACCTCAAATCATACACATAAACACACAAAGACATACTCGGAGGCTCTGATCAAAAATCTACCAAAACAGCAGAGGCCACCAAAGCAGACACCCAAACAACCACCACCTCAGAACACAACACCTGCAACACATAGACCTCACAGTCAGAGTGTCAAACAGTCACAGCCCTTAAGGCCAAACACAATGCCAGACACACTAGTCATTGGTGACTCCATAGTCAGACACACTGACGTCCCGCCACCAGACTGAGTAAGGAGAAGGTCACAGTAAGCTGCCTGTCGGGCGCTAGAATCCGCCACATAACGCAAGCACTCAGGTCTCTCAACAGCAGGTACAAATACGACTCAGTCATTGTCCACGCTGGTGTAAACGACCTGAGACGTACCTCCTTGGACTACATGAAAAGAGACATTGAGGAGCTCTCTGATTATGTAGCCCAGGCAGGTATGACCCTGACCTTGAGCAGTATCCTACCTTCACCAAGAATGATGCCACAATACAGAGATAAGATGATCACCTTTAACAATTGGCTTAAGTACTGGTGTCATTCAAAGGGGATCCAGTGTCTGTCTGCCTGGGATGACATGCTGGACAAGCCACGCTGCTTCGCAAGGGACGGCTTGCACCTGTCACCCCTGGGATTCCGGATATTGGCAAAGGCTCTTGCCACCCCATAGTGCCTTTTTTAGGCAAGGCTCAAATTCTAAACCTACCACCCTAGAACACAAAAAAGGAAAAAAACTAAGGGTAATGCTGCTCAATGCCAGAAGTCTAAATCTCAAAATGCACGCACTCGAAGCCCTTCTCAGTATGGAGAACATTGATGTCTGTGCTGTGACAGAAACCTGGTTCAAGGCTCCTGAGAGCACCCCAGCACTATCAGGTTTTACCTCATATCATGCCCGCCCCAAAATCCGAACAATACTAAGAAAGGAGGGGGGGTATCCATATTCATCAAGGACACCCACACCTCAAGACTGGTGGCAACGCACGATGCATCGGAGACCATCCAGGTGCAATTAACCATAGGCAAGACTGCTCTGCAAATTGTAGCATGTTACAGGCCACCCTCACAAACTCAGGAACCTCACATGGCCTTCCTGAAAACACTAGAGGGATAAATGTATCACCAAACACCATCATACTAGGTGACTTCAATTACCCTAATATAGACTGGGAACACTACTCAAGCCCAAACACCCTAGCCCAAAAGTTCCTGGAATTCATAAACTCAAATGCCATGGAACAACTAGTCACCATCCCCACAAGAGGAGATAACATACTTGATCTCATCATCACGAACATGGGAGCCCAATGTTCAACACCGGAAGTATACCCCTCACTGGTGAGATCAGATCACAAACTAATCTCGCTGGAGGTCCTCATTCCACCCCCACCTGAAATAAAAAGACCACAGTAAAGAACTTCTCAAAGCCGACTTCACACTTCTAAAGACTAGTGTGGTCTCCTTTAAGGCCCCGAGCGCGGAAAACAGTACTCAAGCCGCTGAATCACTTACAAATGCCTTCTACCAGCACCTGCAGGACTGCATGGATAAGGCAATCCCAAGCAAAACAAAGACTCTTTGTACCAAAGGTAAGCGACCAGTCTGGTGGACCCCAGCCATAAACAAACTCTACAACAAAAGGAGGAAGCTACTACAAGATAGAGCAAAATCCTTAAAAGGTAAGACACCCTTGATCACTATAAGTAAAAACTAAGAGCTCTCATAAAATCATCCAAAGCAAATTTCGAGAGAAAAATAGCTAAAGACTCAAAAGACAATCATAAGGCCTTCTTTAGCTATGTTAGAAACCTGGGAGGAAACTCCCAGATATGCTCAGAACTAGTTCAAAATGATGTGAAGATTACTGATCCTACAGACATTGCCAACATACTGGCTGACAGGTTCAGTGCAAACTTCTCCCCGCCCCACAAGGAGAGATATCTATACCAAACGATTGCAGCCCCCAAACATCTCCAATGCCCAAGTGAGAACTGCTCCTCCAAAGCAAAAACACAGCATCCATGGGACCTGATGGTGTCCCCGGCTGTGTGCTCCACGAACTCAATGAGGAATTAAACCCACAGCTAGGACAGCTGTTTAATCAAAGTCTTACCTCTGGATACGCACCCAGGAGTGGCGCACTGCAACTGTGGTCCCACTTCACAAAGGCGGTGCCTCCACCGACCCTGGAAATTACCGCCCATTAGCTTGACAAGCCTTATCTGCAAAGCCATGGAGAGGATCATAATGGACCTCATAAATAAAGACATAGGAAATTTGCAGACTTTGGATCCAACCCAGTTTGGCTTTGTCAAAGGCAGATCATGCCTTTTAAACTTGGTTGACTTTTTCGAAACAGTCACCAAAGCCATTGATGAGGGAAAGGCAGTCCATACAGCCTACCTCGATCTGGCTAAGGCCTTTGATACAATACCCCACTCGGGTATCATTGAAAAACTCATCAGCTTAAATGTTAACCCATACATTACAAGATGGGTTGCAAACTGGCTGAGTGACAGAACCCACAGGGTCAGAGTTGCTGGCGCCATGTCAGACTCAAAGCCTGTCACAAGTGGTGTCCCACAGGGCTCAGTCCTGGGCCCACTCTTGTTTGGCATCTACTTTTCTGAAGTACAAGCAAACACAGGAGGGTTATGGCTGACAAAGTTTGCAGATGACTGCAAACTGGGCCATAGTAGAAAATACATCTGACACAGATATCCTTCAGAAGGGTCTCACAGAAACGGATAACTGGTGCCAGAGCCACGGCCTAAAGTTGAATGCCAAAAAATGCATAGTCATACCCTTCGGGAAAAACAAGGTTACCCCTAGCTACCAAATAGGTGGCAATCCACTGAGCACAGAAGAAGTTATCAGGGACCTGGGGACCCAGGTTGATAGTAGTCTGTCATTCGACACCCATGTAGCTAAAGTAGTTAGGAAGACCTTCTACATTGCCCACCTTATCATGAAGGGATTCTCATCTAGATCAAGGGAGGTCATAGTCTCCCTTTACTCATCACTCATCAGACCAATGATTGAGTACAATGCCCCATTGGAATGTATCTGACCCGACACTTGCAGCAGCTGGAGAGGCCACAAAAGTTCCTCACCAAAAGGATAAAGGGTCTCAAAAATCTGTCCTGTGCTGCCCGACTGAAAGAACTCCAGCTCTATTCAGTCGCTTACCGCTTGCTCAGAGGTGACCTTTGCCTAACATACAAGGCCATGTCAAACCCAGATTTGATGAATATGCTTCACCTCAAAAAATCTAGATCCATCAGAGCCACAAGGGCGGGAGACTTAAACCTCGACACAGCTATTAATAGGACGTGCTGGAGGGATAGATTCATCACCCAAAGACTCCCTATGCTGTGGAACAAAATCCCGGTATATGTGAGGCAGAGCACCTCGCTGGCCTTGTTCAAGAGAAATCTTGACCAATGGATGGGAGATCGCAGATATACCCCAGGGATTACCTCAGTGTCACTGCTCGACAGAGGCACAGCAAAATAATGGGTATAGTTCCCCATACTAAAGGGGTGGCGTAAGCCACAAAACGATGGGCTAGGCTTGTAAATGCCCTCAGGCAGATAGCCTAGTATGAACCTATGAACCTATGAACCTATTACAGGTTGTACATTTGTTATACCTGAAGCATGTTTTGCATGAAGGCTAATATGTATGTGCACACATTTTATTTACTAAAGGGACCTGCCTGAACTGTTATTTTAATTGGTACACACATTTTGATGTGGATAAAGGACAGAATGTATGTGTGTGAATGAGAGGGAGGATAGAGGAATGGGTGAGGATGCAGAGAGTAGAGGTGGCAAAGGTGGATGAGTTTAAGTACTTGGGATCAACAGTTCAGAGTAATGGTGAGTGTGGAAGAGAGGTGAAGAAGAGAGTACAGGCAGGATGGAGTGGGTGGAGAAGAGTGTCAGGAGTGATTTGTGACAGACGAGTACCAATAAGAGTGAAAGGGAAGGTCTACAAGAGGGTAGTGAGACCAGCTATGTTATATGGGTTGGAGACAGTGGCATTGACAAAAAGGCAGGTGTCAGAGCTTGATGTGACAGAGCTGAAGATGTTAAGATTTGCACTGGGTGTGACGAGGATGGACAGGATTAGGAATAAGTATATTAGAGGGTCAGCCCAGGTTGGAAAATTTGGAGACAAAGCAGGGGTGTAGCTAGGATTTTCAAATTTGTACTGACAGCTCTCAAACTGCTACCCCCCTCCCCAGCCAAGCTACGGCCATTCTCGTAATTCATGGTTCGCTCTTTTAGTGTCGATGAAGAGGCATTCGCTGTAATGCCTCTTCAGTAATATAATATAAATTCACTCAAACTCGGTTCCTTGAATTGAAAATTAACCTGAAATGTCAGTTCTTTGAAAAATGCAGCATGGTAGTTGGGGTAGAGACTTTATGCTTTTGTTTTCTGTAACTAAGGTACAGGTTTTGAGCTTGAGTAAATTACTAACCACCTGCTACCACTAACTAGGATGTTTCATTCACACACACACCCCTACCTACCTCTTAGTGCAAGAAATATGGACAAAGCCTAAAATAAACAGGGACAGATATTAAATAATGTTCTCGTGAACTTAGAAAGTTGCTAGAATAACAGGATTTGTGCTAGTATGAATTTTTCTAAAGGACATGAAGTCTGAAGCTCAAATGTCTGTCATTATTTAGCAACTTCAGCCTTCAATGATTTTCTAGAAAATCACAAAATTTATGAGGAACAGACAAAAAATATGGGGCAAAATTCTGGACATTCTGCAAAATGTGGACAGTTGAGAGGCATGCTACCTACCACACACACACACACACACACACACACACACACACACACACACGCACGCACAAAAACCTCTCAACCTCTCACAGCAACAAACTCATAAATAAAACTGAGGCAAAGGCCCAAAAATAAGGACATTTTTTTTTAAATATTGCTCTTATAAACTTAGAAAGATAATAGAATAGTAGTAGGTCTTGCATCCGTACGAATTTTCTGAAAGGTATGAAATCTAAAACTGAAATGTCTGCATTATTTTCTAACTTCAGTCTTTAACAATTTGCCACTAATTTGCCAGAAAACTGCAATTTTATGAAAAACGGACCAAAAATGTGATGCAAAAATATAAAATTGCCAGACAATACAGCTGGGAACCTGTCAAAGGAGGGACACCATTTTAATATTAACACAGTTAACTTAGAGCAGCTGAAAAAATTAGAGAATCTACATGCATTTCTGAAATAAAAGTAATGTATAACTCTGATCATTACAGTTATTTATAAAAGTAAAGTAAACCCTCTATGTTTTCTTCCAAAATTTCTATTTTGTGGAGGGATCATTAGGGGAAGAGCAACATTTTGAGCCAAAATCAGGGACAGTTGAGGTTTGGCTATGCCTAATTCTATAAAGCAATTTATTTGCATGTACCTCTCAACCTGTTAATGCAATAAATCTGGACAAGGCCAAATATATTGAGGGAACATATAAACAGTACTAAAATTGCTCTTGTATAAACTGGGACAGTTGATAGAACAGGTCTTATTTTAGCATGCATTTTTCTGAAGGTTATAAAGTCTGAAACTAGTGTCATTATTTAGTGACTTCATTCCTAAATCATTTGCCAGAAAACCACAAATTGAGGAACAAACCAAAAATAAGAAGCAAAAAATCTATTCATTCTTTGAAAATCTGGACAGTTGGGAGGTATAGTTCAGCTGGGGCTGTCTAAGTTTGCCGTCCTTCCCCCTCACAAAACCATGATCGAATGGAGCCTCCCCCTGCAGCCATTCCAATGATCCATTACTTTGCTATTTCACTCCATTTACCATAAACACTAATGTGCATACTGATTTACTTCTATGATGATTTGAACTTCATTTGAAAGTTTTATTTTGCATTTTACAGCACAAACACTAAGACATCTGCTAAACAAACTTGGCATTAAAACTTCTCTGCCCTTGAAACTCACATTCTTTGAAACAACATTAAAACCCACATTCAAAGAAAGATACATTTTACCCATGGCAGATAAAAATTAATTCTGGGCTGCTTTTAAATCATAGGCCCCTTGCATATGAAACATACATGTGCTCTTTGATACACATTCCTATTGCTTTGAACATTTTTCCAGTAAACAATGAAACAAAACTGCCCAATTCAGAACATTTCCATCATAAAAGTCTAGTCAAACTTTTACAGTCCACCATTATCAGTAAATAATATGCACAATCTCTGAAGTAGTAAAAAGTCATCTAAATAATTCCACGTTAAATAAATATAACTAATGAAGAGGTTGCTGCTAGCAATCACCTTTATATTTCATGACTTCACCGAAAAATAAAGTGCCTGATGCCCCTGAGGAATAAATTGCCTAAATTACATTAATAATAAGCTAGTAATATTGCAATAGGAAATGGATGGCAAACTGATAACAGGCTCATAGTTAGTGTCTTAACTTTCAGTACAGCAGCATTCACCCCTTATGGGAGTAGAACCAACAGCCTTCTGCATTAAAAGCAAGTACACAACATTTTGTGCTACTAGCAATGTGAGCTGACTTGGCATAATCAGCACTAAACTTCTCTTCCCCTGCAGCTCTCAGCTCCTTGTAAAATCTATGCAGTACTCAACTACATCTCAACTTCGCAGCACAAGAAGTCTGGAAAAAGCCAAATTTATTGGGGTGGGTCAAAAGGGCAAAAAACAGGAACACATTAAACATTGCTTGTATAATCTTGGAAAGCTGCTAGAATAAAATGCTGTGTTACCATCATACATTTTACTGCCAAGGTCACTGTGCAAAATAGTCAGAACAACATACCACTATGCCAAATCACCTGCTTTGTGAAAGAGAGGAAGACTGAAACTTAAATGGCTATCATTTAATGAATTCAGTTCTCACCATAGCTGTCAACCTCTTAGCACAAAACACCTGGACAAAGCCAGTAATGAGGGAATACAGCCCTCAAACATATTCAGTGAATTCAGTTCTTGCCATAGCTGTCAACCTTAGCACAAAAAACCTGGACAAAGCCAATAACAGGGTATTACAGTCCCAAAAATAAGGACAAATTTCAAATAGTCATAAACTTAAAAAAATGCTATAAAAAAGGTTGTGTTAGTATATATTTATTGCTAGAATAAAAATTTGTTTTACTATGTCACAAACACAGGGATAAGATGCAGACTCCACACAGAAGGCACCCCAGCCAAGAATCAAACCTGAAAACCTATAGCTGTGAGGCAACAATACTGCCACTGCACCATCAAATATATAAGGAAGTAAACATTCAGAAACCTGAAGTCTGAAATTTAAATGCCTGTCAATTTGTTAATCAGGACAGTCTGACTTGGAACAAAAAAAAAACAATTCTCAACAGAGGCCCAGGAAAAAATAATGCTGACATGTCTTTGTAACATGGGGAGGACACAAAAGCAAACCCACACAAACACAGGGAGAAGATACAGACCCCCCCACACACAAAGAAGGCACCCCAGCCAAGAACCAAACCCAAGAACCTACAGCTGTGAGGCATCAATGCTACATTGCTACCACTGCACCATCAAATTTCAAGCATTGCAGTATTTAAAAACCATAGATACCATACAGATATTGATCAGATCAAATATGAGGCAAACATCTGCAATTTTTTTACAAATGGTGGTGGGTAGGGAATTCAGGTCTTTAACACCTGCATACAAGGTACAGGGTTCAAGCCTGAGGTATTCCCTACCACACCACCATGAGTAATCGGGGCATTTACACACACACACACACACACACACTTCGTATTACTCACCAACCCTTCCCGCTCGTGTACATCCAACATAACGGTTGAATCCTCCCGCTCAAACTGGCCGGAAATACATGCGCGGTGAGCTCCATTCCGACTGGCTGCCATGATGAGCTGACGTCATCGTGCAGTAAAGCGCGAAAAGGTGAAACTTTAAAATGCTACCCCCCTTCTACATACGTTGTACTGAAATCAGTACAGTGCGTATGCCTCCCGACGTCCCTGAGACAAAGCCAGAGAGGCAAGATTACGTTGGTTTGGACATGTGCTGAGGAAGGATGCAGTGTATATTGGGAAAAAGATGCTAAGGATGAAGCTGCCAGGTAACAGGAAAAGAGGAAGGCCTAAGATAAGGTTTATGGATGTGGTAAGAGAGAGGACATGCAGGTGGTTGGTGTGACAGAGCAAGATGCAGAGGGCAGGAAGAAATGGAAACAGTTGATCTGCTGTGGCTCCCCCTAACGGGAGCAGCCGAAAGAAGAAGATTTTGATTTGGATAAAATGTATATCCTTATTTTTGATATTTTTCTGCTATTAAACCAACTGATTCGAGAAAGACTTTGTCTTTTATTTACATGTATATACAAACACGTGTGCATACACACACACACCTGTATACCTTTTATCTTCATTTTGAAGCAGTAGCTTCAACTATATAAAAAAACCTTTCAACCTATAACAACACGGTGTCTACAAAACAAGGGAAGATTTAATTAAAACCTCATGTGAAAACATTTACTTCCCAAAACATTACATGAGAAACAGGTGCTTCAGATTTGTATTTTTTAACTTTATCATTCAAGGTATTACATCAGTAGTAAATCACCTGAGCAATGCCTAAACCTATGAAAATGTCAATAGCTGCAACCTCGGATAAAATCTACAGAGGAAATGCTGACCCCCTGTCTGGATATAGAACTCCTCCATGTGTCAGGCTGTGTGAACTTTGACAAGTTTATCTTCAGCTTTGATAGGCAACATTCAATTAGGTGTTCTAGATACATGTATCCGGAGCATGTGGTAACTACTATTTTTGAGCTATATGTCCACCATATTACCAACACACTGATATGCCTTTGTTATTTTTTTCTGACCTCTGCACAGATAATATCCTTCCATCCCCTATTCCTATTCCTCAGCACTCATACTTATTTCTGTAAAGGCCTGCTGGTATATTTACTTCACTTTTTGTTTTTAAAATATTGCCATCCTATTCTTCATATTATGTGAATTATATTATGTGAATTAAGCAAAATAAAATGTCCTTGTGTCCCACTTCCTTTTCTGCAGGGTTTCTGTGCACGTCATGTAAAATGGAACACTGTGGCAACATCATGAGTGAGACACCAACTACAAAGTGTGATTTGTGTAATGTGCCTTTTATATGACGATGACTTTAATATGAGGGCAGGCTCAGCAGAGGACGCACTATATATATTTACAAGAGTTCATGTGCATGTGAGTGTGTGCACGCCTGTGTGTGTGTGTATGTGTGTGTGTGTTTGAGATTTCATGGGAAAAACATCAGAAATAATATTAAAGAAGGTGAGAGGATAGAGTAGCTTTATGATTAAATCACTGTTCCAAGTTACTGAATAACTTTAACTGTGTGCTGCGTAAAATAAACACTAGAGAATTGTTTTATCTGAATACACCATATGGTTGCTATGAACTGATTTACTTTAATCCTCTTACTTCAGTAGATATTCCCCAGACTACAAATGACTGTAAGACTCAGTGCTCAACTTACACCATGAAGAACTTGACAATATGGGCATCTGAGAAATCTTTATAATGCTAACCAACACATTTGGTTGATGAATGACGCAAGTTTGAGGAAGCATTTCTATGTGCATGTTAATCTCTGGCAGTCTTACTTTTCCACTAACAATGTGCTTTATTTTTACCACTACCTGGATGTCTGTAATTGGTGAGTTGTAGTAATTTGCTTTAGAGTATTATTAGGATAGAGTCATGCTCTATAGACACAGGTCATTCAGATTTACTATTCACAAGTGTCTTTAACATTGAAGCATAAGGAATATTTATACACTTGACTTAGTCAGATCTCAGTACAAACAATTTTCCTCTTCAGCAGCTAGTACCTGCCCAAAGGTATTGTAGGGTGTTGCCTGTTCCCCCCTTCCTTCATCTTGCTGTACTTCTGTCAGATATAGAACTTTTACATCATCAAACACATCATTCTCCTAGTTCAAGGACGAGAGAAAAAGTGCAGAAACCACCAGTCTCATCTGCTTTCCTTATATAAAACATTCTAGTGTGTCTGTACAACAAGCTGCACTGTTATCATGCAAAGGAGAAAAACATGTCCTTCCTTCAACTTAACAAAATAAGCAAGCACTGGCCCTGCCATTTTCATTTGTCTGACTTATACAAAATAAACTGACGATTTGCAGTACATTGCTTTGCTTGGGCCCTATATATTAAAGTTAACCAAATATTTATGGGTTTATTTCTCTGCAACATTTACATTTGTGTTTATATACTTATATGAAATAGTCCTCCCAGAAAATAGCATTGATATTAACGTTTCTTTAGTAGACACTGTGAACATTTCAGTTAGAAAAAATAGATAAAATTAGATAATATCAGTAAAACTAAAACATAACAGTAAGCATAACTGGCTCACTTTTTTCTTAGCTGTTACCAGCATTGAAAACTTTGATTTATTATAGTTACTTAGGCAATGAAAAGTATTGTATAACTCATGAATCTCCTGTATGCCTTCAGTCATTTAGCTGACTACTTGTGGCTACTGATTTAATCTGGTGATTGAATTCCACTTCACCTCCCTTTGCCAGGCTTCATTTTACTGTTTTACCTTATCCATGTTCCCTCCTACCACATAATTTCCTTTATCATAGGATCATAGGAGATTACTAGGTTATCGACCTGGAGGTCATTTTAAGCCTAACCGTTTCAACCCAATGTAACACAATAGAAGTGCTAAACCAATATCCAAGATTGCATTTAGTGATGACTGCTCGTGTCCAGGAGGGTTGTGGGCACTATCCCCACTAAGAATTTATGGTGCCCCATCCACTCACCCAGGTTCCTCTTGAACAGTGTCATACAGGTGCTCTGTTTAACATGAATTTGTAGCCTATTCCAAAGATGTGGTAGTCACTGGGAGATAAATCTGTCCCTCCAGCATGTCCTATTTAAGTCACAGGCCATATTTAAGTCCCTGAAATGGGTAGCTCTAGACCCATTTGATTTATGGATATACAACAAGTTCATTAGGTTTGGGTGTTGGATTGCTCTGTAGGCCAGGCATAAGTCTCCCCTAAGAAGTTTACATGATATGGAGTATAGTGACAGGGACTTTAGTCTGTCTGTGTAAGGCACATGCTGGAGCCCCTTGATCTTCTTTGGTAGAGACCTCTAAGGTCTCTCTAATTGCTGGAGGTGCTTAGTAAGGTAAATGCCAAATGGGATGTTATACTCAATTATGGGCCTGATAAGTGCTGAGTATAGGTAGGGATATAACTTCTTTTGCTCTTGAGGTGATGCCTTTACTAATCAAGTGTGCTGTGTGGAAAACTTTCCTTACTACTGTAGACACGGGTGGTCGAAGTTAATGTCGCAGTCAATCTGTGATACCAGGTCCCTTACCACTTCATGGGTATTAGGGTATTGTTGTTGATCTGATAGTGTGAAGAGACATTGTTTGTGCCAAAGGGAATGAAGATGCATTTCTTTGCACTCAGTTTGAGACCTTGACTAATACACCAGTCATCGGTCTGCATGAGACCCTCCTGGAGTATACTGACATCATTAGGGGATTCATTGATTGCACCTAATTTGCAGTCATCTGCAGATTTGGTCAGCCACAACCCCTTAGTTTTGATCCGAAGTTCTAAGAAGTATATATCAAACAGTAGGGTGCCCAGCACTGACCCCTGTGGCACCCCACTTGTAACAGGTCTGCTTGTTGATGTGGAGTCACCCACTTTGATAGTGTGTGCCTGGTTTGTGAGCCAGTTGATAACCCATCTTACAATGAAGGGGTTTACATTCAGTTTGCTAAGTTTATTGGTAATACCTTAATGTGATTGTGTTGAAAGCCTTTGCCAAGTTGAGGTATGCTGTGTGCACAGATTTGCCTTTATCAATGGCCTTGGTCACACTTTCAAAGAAATCCACCAGATTTAATAGGCAGGATCTGCCCTTCATGAAGTTGAATTCGGTAGGATCCAGGGTTTGGAGGTCACCTACTTCTTTATTTATGAGGGCCATAATGACATGTTCCATGGCCTTACAGATGAGGCTGGTCAGGCTTATGAGTCTGTAATTCTCTGGGTCTGTTGCTAGGCCATCTTTGTGGAGGGGAATAACTGGTGCTGTTCTCCATTTTGCAGGAACAAAGCCTGTGGATAGGCTATGATTGAAAAAGGTACTTAGTGGTGATGCTAGTTCATGTTTTAGCCTGTTTAGATCACAGCCTGGTACGTCATCTGGTCCCATAGAGGCCATGTTCTTTGACTCTGAGAGAGCTTTGAGGATCAGATATATAGGGTGAGGGAAAGTTTGGGGAAGGGTTTGTTGTAAATTAGGAGGAGATAAGAGAGTGACATTTTCACCAAACCTATCTGCTAACAAGTTTGTTATCTCTGTGGAATCAGTGTTTATGATACCATTGGCCACTAGTTCTGCACATGCTTGGGTCCAACCCTTTAGGTTATGTACATAGCTGTAAAAGGTTTTACGGTTATCCTTGGCAGTGCTTGTTAGGTTTCTCTCAAAGGAGCTCTTGGAGGATTTGACAAGTTGTCTTATTTGCCTGTTGAGGCTGAGGAGGGTGCTTTTCATTGCTGGGGCCTTGCCTTTGTTTTCTTGGGCAGCAACTTTTTGCATTTATTCTAGAGATTATTGATGCTGGATGTCCACCATGGCAGCTTGTTTTTACTTGGGGCTTTGGCTTTGATTCTTTCTGGTACAGCTGAGTTTATACACTTATACAAGTGATTATACAGGGCTTTAGTGTAAGCTTCAGCATAGTTACTACTTCCAGCTTGGGGTGGGGCTTGGAATGCATTTATACCTTCACCTAGGAGGTTATAGTTGGGCTTGGTGATGTTTTTTAGTCTGAGTTCACCCTTTGTGGGTTCTGGTGTTAGCATCAGTTCAAAGGTGACTGATTTGTGGTCAGTTTTAACTAATGAGGGTCTAACAGTTGCAGCAGTGCACTTGTTTGACATGTTGGTGAGGACCAGATCTAGAATGTTTGTTCCTCTTGTTGGAATATGGACAGTTTGTTCCAGTGCATTTGAATTCACAAAGTCAAGGAACTTTTGACCTAGCAAGTTTCGACTAGCGTATGTTTCCCAATTGATGGTGGGATAATTGAAATTCCCCATAACCAGTGTGTTTAGTAAAATTTGGATTGTCTTCAGTTTGGTTAAGTAGGCTTTGTGGCTGTGATGACTCATGGAGGGGGATCTATAACTGGCTAAGACTTGAATGGGGGTCTTAGCCACCATAACCTGGACCTGGAGTAACTCCATGGAGTTGTCCAGTCTAACTAGATGGGAGGTGAAGTTATCTGTAATATAGAGTGGAAACACCACCTCATTTGGTTTTCACATGTTCATTTTGCTGTCTAATGGTGTGGAAGGCATTTTATCCTTGCAGGGCCAGGGTACTCTCTGAGGCCTTAAACCAGGTTTCTGTGAATCCACAGACATCTATTTCTTCTAGTGATAGAAGTGCTTCCAGGGAGTGCAATTTTTGGTTTAAGCTCCTAGCATTTAGCAGCATGCCCCTTACTTTGTTCTGATTGGTTATTTTCACACTGGTAATGTTGTTTTTGAGACCTTACCTAAAAAAGACTCTGTGGAGAAGGCAAGAGCCTTTGCCAGCAGCCGAAAGCCTAGGTGTGCCAGGTGCAAACTGCCTCTGGCAAAGCAGCGAGGTTTGTCGACCATGGCTTCCCAGGCATGAATGGCTGCAAAGAAAGAAAGAAAAAAAAGTACTTTGCGGAGAAGTACCTGAATACTAATACTGCAGGGTGTTTCTAATCTGTTTTCTAATCTAATTTTGCCCTCGTATTTTTCCCCTGTCCCTCTAAAAGTTTTGATTTTGTGTAATAAATTACTGAGGATTATGGTCAGTCAGGAATGTTAGCCATCAGTTTTATACTTCTTATCGTTCAAAAAATGCATGTTGATGCCAAGGTCATTGTGCGGCAGCTGCAGTCTATTTTTCCTTTTTCTTTTCTTCTTTTTTTTTTCCAGAAGAAGGTCAAGTGTGTTTGTGTGTGTGTGTGTGTGTGTGTGTGTGTGTGTGTGTGTGTGTGTGTGTGTGTGTGTGTGTGTGTGTGTGTGTGTGTGAGCATGCACTAGTGCGAGCATTCACTATTGCATATGTGTGGGTATGTGTTTGTGCACAGATATGGGTGTGCACATCTTAAAACAATTATGTTTTTCATCCTGTGTGGACTTTGTTTGACTGCATTTTTCAATGTGCAGCTGTGAAAGTATTAATTTCACTGGTAAAAAGTTGCTGTAATATGGACTTAGAATTATTCTGCACATACAGATACTTGTGCATGTAGAATTAGTTTATCCTCTGAGAGAGAAAAGGCAACATAAAATGTGTGCATGCACACAACATTGTGGTTTTGTCTCTCCTTTTGCAGAAGGTCACTGAATTTTCTCATTTCCGTCTGAACCCCACAAACTTTTTGATTTTCTGATAAATCACTGAGAAGTCAATAATGCTAGACCTTAGAGTTTCATACTTCTTGTTTATAATCTGCACATTGATGCAAAACCTGGTATTCTATGAACTTTTTAAGTGAATTAAAAGTAATATTTAAAATGATCCCTGAATTCTTGAACAAAGAAGTCAAAGGCAAAACAGGACTATGCTTGTCTTTAGTACTAGAACACAAGAAGGCTGTGGGCTCTATTCCCACTCCAGGTGATTGGAATGCTAGCAGTCCTGACTGTGTCCATCTTTTCATGAGATGTGTAATCAAGATCTCACCTGCTTAAGTTGGTGTTAGCTGAGGTGAATGGAAAAGAACCCATGGAACCTATAAAAATAGTAGCAAGTCCTGTATTTATATGCAAAACGAAATCTTATTTGCAAGACATTTACATATTTACAAATATTTACAAATGTTCAAATATATAGATGTACAAATTATTTGCACATATTCATACTTTGTTTACAATCATACTAAATTTGCATCCCTATTAGACTCCCACTCATTTTTCATAACCACCATCTGATTTTATCATTTTATTTTATTTTCCATCCATTTAACTTTAAACATAATTTAATTTATTCCTTCATTCCATAAAATCCATATGACATAAATAACTTGTATCTATTATTTTAACATATTCTTTACTTCTATTCTTATAATATCCATATTAGTTCATATCCATGTTTATTTTATCCACTTCTTTTATATCTTCAAAAATTATTCTTTACATAGTTATCCACTTTTTTACTCTTTTATATATCAAATATGCATGTTCTTAACTGTTCAGGTGTTATATACTCTGCCTTCTTCGTTTTGTATTATATTCTGCCTTCTGCATTTTGTAACTTATTTCACATACTATCACATTCATAACTAATGCAAAGAACATACAGCTCATTAGATATCCATGTCTTATGTCACTCTTCATATGTACGTCTTGGCTTAACCAGCCATTCACAAGTATTTTTACTTTATTATTACTGTACATTGGCATACATAATTTCATATATTTCTCACTTATAATTTTCATCTTTATCCATAAGATGTTAGGTCCAGTTGTATCAAATGCCTTAAACAACCCTTCCCCTTTAGCTATATACACTTTCATAATATTTTCCATTTTAGTGACAAATCTCTTTAGTATTATTTTCATAAAGATCTTAATACTATTGGTCTCCAGTTTTTAATTGTCTTCTATCCTCCTTCTTCCATGTGAATTTAAATATTCCACTATATATTTCTTTATATATAAAACCTTCATTTAACCATTCATTCAAAATCTTAAAAAAAAAAAAAACATTTTTGCAAGTTCCTTATATTTTTATACATTTCATACCCTAGTCCATCCAATCTTGCAACCAAATCTATATTCACTTTTCCTGATAGTTTATCTAGCTCATTTTAAGAAATCTCTTTTTCTAACTCTTTATTCTCTTTTTCTGTTATATTTTACTTTCCATTTTTTCACTAACTTCTTTTTTCTTTAAACATTTCTTGTGCGTATTGTAGTATACTATTCATAATATTTTCTTGCATTCTTTCTATTTCTCTTTTCACATTTTTACTAATTTGCTTAAGTAATTTGATACATCTCTTTTTCCTTATAAAAATATCTTTGCTTATATAGCAATTCTTATAATTTCGTCTTGATTTCTTTCTTATAATTATTTTCCTTTGTTAAAGTACTTTCTGTCATTATGTTCTAAATCTTCCAATGCATCATTATATGTTCTTTTATATTTTTCTTTCTCTACTTTTTTCACATCATACTGCCACTGTAAAAAACATTTTTTATATTTTTCCTTAAGTATCATATCCACCATTCAGACCACGTTTTATAAAATGTTCTCATAGTAATATGATCTTTTAATAACTGCATTACTAAACTTAACATTCCATGCTTTCTCGTTTTTCGTTTTTCTTTGTTTGCCTATTTGTATATATTCCTTGTTTTCCTTTATCTCTAGCCATATTGAAAGATAATCAGAAATTCCTCTTTCAATTATCTCCTGTTCTCCTATAACTAAACTTTCTGGTACTATAAAATAATTTATTTCAGTTTTACGCATGCCCCTTTTCTAAGTTCATGATGTTTTGTCCCAACGTTTAACTTACCATATCTTATCATTTCTTTCATTTTTCTTATACAACTTCATTTCTTTTTACACTTGCCTCTGAAATTGCAATTAAATTCTCCTGTTATTATAATTTTCATATTTATCACTACAGTGTCTAAAATTTGATGAAATAAGCTTTCCCTTTCTTTACAATTAGTATAAGCATATAATGTTATAATTTTATATACATAGTCTTTCCATTTTAAATCTACAGTGGTTAATCTTCCCATTTTTGCTAAAGTTACAGCTAATATATTTACGTTCTACAGAACATGGCTATTTAAGAACATATCTCATTTCCCAAATTCCAGATTATCTTTCCTCCCCATAGTTTCTCTGTTTATAAGCTTTCTTCATTTATTAAAAGTCTTTTGTCTTCTAATATAATTACATCTACATCACATGTATTACACCACTCAAAAATTCATGTTCTTCTTGTTATATTCTTAATACTATTCACATTTACAGAAAGCACTCTAAAATGTTAATTTTCACTTAAATTCATGCTTTCATAAATTCATAACTAATTACTAGACTAGCTTCCTTAGTAGGCCATTCTAGACCTTGCCAATTTCCCTCCCAAATGTAAGAATCAAATACTGTACCTTGTGTCTGTGAGTCAAACATCTTAATCATTATACCAAGCTCTAGACATTAGCTGTATAGATTTTCTTTTCATCCATTTCCTTTCTTTTTTATTTTGCACTTATCCCTTTGAATTTTCTGTTTCTGTCTTTTACCCTTTTTACCAGTAGATTTCTTTTTTCATTTACTACCTCCCAATTTATGTCATCTTCATAATTTACTTCAGAACCTTCTTCTATTTCTTCATTATTTTTCACATCTTAATTTTTTTTCTATTTCTACTACTTCTAAAATGTCTTCCCTTTGTTCATTTTCTTCTATTTCATTTTCTTTTTCCTTACCCTTATTTTCATTTTTAAATCCATCTGTAAATATCTAATTTTATTATATTTATCACATTTCAAGTCACATTTTTTGAAACATGTTCTATTTCCCCACAAATATAACATTTTCTTGTCACAGTTAATACTTAGCAAATGTCATTCTTTTCCACAAAAAAAAAAAAAAACATGTTCTGGTTGTCCCCAGTATTTTACGACACCCCTATTTCCCTGCATGTTTATCATCCATGATATGTGTAAGAGCTTTTCTATTTCTATTTTTAACACAATATTACAATCTCTTCTAGCAGTCTATAAAACTCTTTTGTCATAAACTTTTGTAATATATATATAGTACTTCTTTACATAAAACACAAACAATCACAGCTTAGAAACAATAAAGAATGAAAGTGCTCAAAAACGATTGAGTCTCCTTTTGTACTGACTTCTTTACATAAAGTTTTCAAATGTCCTTTCAAAGTCTCTCTTTCCACCTCTGTTCAAAATTGTACATGAATTTTCTTTTTTGTTTCCCTGTTACAAGCTTTTATCATATAAAGATTCTATAATTTAGAGTCTTTCCTTTTTTCATATTCTCCAAGAATATTTCCATTGAAAACAAAGTCTCAAATATAATGTCACAAAATGTCTCTTAATTAATAAGAATACATGCTCTTACTTCATGCTCTTTTACAGCCAGAGGATCTATTAAATTGTCCCACATTTCTTACCTGTTCATATCTTTGTCTTCTTTACTCTGAAACCTTACAATATACTTCTGCTTTTTAAAAAAAAAAATTCTGCCTTCTTTTCAGCTACTTCCCTTTTGTCTTCTTTTACTTTCTCTGCATATGTTTTCTTTTCCATCTCACCACTATTCTTCAGGATTTTCTCCTTTTGTATTTTCTCCATAGTTTCCCCAAAGGAAACATTCCTTTATTTTTTGGCTCACTCTGTATCACCATCTCTTTAAATAAATCATCTTGCAAACCTTCCAGCTGGAGGGTTGTAATTACATATCCATCATTTGCTAACTCATCTCCATCAAACAACTTTCTTTGAAACAACTCAGAATTCTGCATACATTCTCCAGTTTTGATATTTGCTCTCACCTACATTTCTCTAACAACTCCATTATCTCCTTCTCTCTCCATCTGTCTCTCTGTTTCTCCAGGCCACCTTTGCACCTGGAATGGGAACAGGAAGTGCTCCTTCAAAATGGGTCCCACTCACAACAATGATGAGTAGGGAAAGTTCCCCAATGCCCTGGCCAAATTTCTACTAGTAGTATAAATACCCCCTCTGGTCTCCCCTGAAAAGAGGCTAGTAGCCTAGTGGGACTAACCCAGTCAGTAAAGGATAAAAAAACTGTCAACTTTCCCTTATTTTGCAAAACATCTCTGATTTTTGCTTTACATTTTTTGTCTTGTTCCTGATTTTCTGGTAAAACACTGTGGATTACAGACAAGTCGATAATAATACACATTAGTTTCAAACTTCTTATTGTTCAGAAAATCCATGTTGATGCAAAACTTGTCATTTAACTAATGTTTAAGTGAATTAGAGTAATAGTTATAAATTCTCCTTGATTTTCCAACCCCATTATATTTGATTCTCCTTGATTTTGCCACCCTGTTATTTTTGGCTGCCCAAAATTCTTGAGGAAAGAAGTTAAGAGGTATGCATGGACCTTCCCCCTCCACTGATTGTGCTAAAAGTAAAAAAGAGAGAGAGAGGGAGAAATGTATAGTCTGTTCTGGGCAGTGTTTACTGGTATTACTGTCCACATTTTCCTCTGGTTTCCTGCCACAATAAAACAAGTAAATGCACTTGCAAAACAACTCTACAATTCCAGTCAGGCCCTATTCAAATAACTACTAGACTACAGATTGCCAGGAAAGCACTGTGATCAGTTGCTAAGGGTAACTGACTGCAAGCGTGGTAGTATATATCATAGTAATACATGACAAGATTGCTAACTCAGCACTGTGATCAGTTGTTAATGGCAAATAATCACAGGTGCTTATACTTTATAATATAGGCTATGGGTTGGCAACCCATGTCCTGTAACTGTGGTTAGAAAAAAATTAAATTGCTTGCCACTACACACATTTATACATTCACTGATTCACACGGTATTCAAGGCAGAGTTCACTTTTGCCAGCACCCAGCCTTATCGCATCTCCTGTCATCAGGGTGGCAAACAAATCAGGATGTGAATTGATAAGAGGTCATCTAATTGTTAAGATTTGCCTCATAGTTAAAATTGATGTCACTCTATTATTTATGTAACATATTCCAGAGATGAAGGAAACACTGAGTAATACATTTGTCCCTCCAGCATGTCTTATTTATATGTTAATGTAGGTTCAAGTCTTTAGTTTGAGTGTTTGTGGAAACATTTGCATTGTGGAGATGTAGGAGATCAAGGAGGGGTGACTCATCAGTAACACAGAATGGTAGACAGAAATCACAGCACAGGAGTTGATACAAAGAATAATGGGAGAGACCTTCAAGCCTGTCTTGGTAAACAAGGGTGTCTAGTTTGGTGAACTTTTTAGTTAGGAACATCTGGGGTTTTGTAGTTGTGGAATGTGTTTGAACAGATGCATACAAAAAGGGTCATTATATTCGACAATTGCTTTGATCATGGTAGAGTACAGAGAAAAGTTAACTAACTTCTTTTGACTTGAGTGAAATGCCACAAATTATTAAATGGGCTAGACAGAAGGATTTCCTGACTACTGTTACTGCATGGTTGCCAAAAGACAGGGAGTACTGCTGAGATTTCTGATGACCATATCATTCCAAAATGGGGTACCAGATATAATGTTTACTACTTTGTTTATCCAAGATGACAATGCTACAGTCCTTTACATTTAGCTTAAGCTCATTTCTTAATACACCATTGATATGTACAGTTTAGCCCTTGCTGGTATCAACTGCTGAGTGAATGACAATATTAGCTTACAGTCATTGGAAAATTTGGTTGCAATATATCCTGGTTAGTGGTTTGGAGATCCAACAAGAACATATCAAACAGAAGAGATTCCCAGTGCTGAACCCTGAAGAATGCTTCTATCTTTTTGTTTTCTGAAGTGGTATCTGCCACTTTAATTTAGTGGGTACTATCAGCTAGCTTGCTGTCTGTGTTAGGATTTGTGTTTAGGCATTTAAGCTTACTTGGAATAATAGCATGGGGAATAGTGTCAAAGGTCTTGGCTAGATCCCAGTACACTGTATGAACTGCATGGTTATTATCCATAGCTATAGTGACTTTCTCAAAGTAGTTTACTAAGTCATATAGCCATGATCTCCTTTTAATTCAACCATACTGTTGTGGGTCTGGAGCATTATTTTTTTAATATCAGAACTTATAAAATCATGTATACATTAATTTATTTATTTTTTATTTATTTATTGGGGAAGTATGACTGGGCAGGGGTTGCTCGTTTTTAGTGGAGGCCCAAGGAGAAAAGCTCCATACAATAAGTCAAATGCAGACACATATTCTATTTCAAAATGCAAAAAACAAGAGATAGAATGTCACCCCTTATAATACAAATTGCAAAGTACAAAATACAAAATGTCAGACAAGGAAGAAAGTCTAGTCTAGAAAAGGAACTTAACAGTTTTGTTGAGGATTCCAAGTTACACAAGATTGGTAGTTAAGACAGCATTGTTCAGTTGAATGGCTTGATGCATAATTCTATAACCTTGGTAAAGTTTGTATTTCAAAAATTATATGGGTATTTAAGTTTTGGAGGCCCTTATAATAGATATATGGAGGATAATATGCCTACAGCTGTCTTATAGGCATTATCCTGGGTCAGATAATTTGACAAGAGTGGCTATATAGGAGTTACCCTGGGTCAGAGCATATCCAAGACCTGGTAAGATAAGATTTTAGCTGTTTTTGAAATTTAGATTATTTGTATCGATCCTAATTTTGGGTGGGAGGGAGTTCCACATTTTTATGACAGTACAGGAGTATAGGGAGTCCCCTGAGCTATATCTTCTTTTGGATACTTCAACCAGACCTTTATTTGTAGACCTTAGCTGACAGCCGTTACAATATTGAATGGCTTTACAGACTGATGAGTCTATAGTTCTTGGGATCTTAGGTGGAATCCCTTTATGGAGGAGTACGATGATAGCCATTTTCAATAAATATACCCATGACTATGCTTAAGCTGAATGGTTTTAGTAGTTAAAGAAGGATTTTTTATTATCTTCAACTGCAGATTCCAATTTTATTTTGTGTTCCACTACGGTCTTTCTTATAACTTTTATAGTTTTGCTAAGCTTTTTGACAGAATTTTTCAAGTGGATAGAATCTGATTTATTATAGGCCTTTAGTGTGTGTGTGTTTTTTTTTTATTTATAGGTGCTTATACTTCATAGTATCGGTCATGGGTCACCTTATTTTTACATTTGCCAGTATATTTGGTGCCGATTGTGACAGCTTGGTTTATACTGTTTCTTAGACTGAAGTAAAATTCATTGGGGTAAGTAACAGATGAGGCTACATGGGGTGGAAAATATATGTTTGAATTTTGAGAACTCATGATATAGTTTTAATAGATTAGTCTTTTTGAAGTCCACATATTCAGAGGTCCACATTGTGGTGGATTTAAATGCATTGATGGAGTTATTCTGGCCATAGGTAGTGTGCTAAGAGTATACTGTATGTGCTGGCCTAGCTGTCCTGAGTGCAGAAGATGAATGTTACTTTGCGGACCACCTTCCATGTTGTGGCACTGAAGCTTGTTAATGCTACACACTGTTGCCTGTATGAATGGACCTGTGAACTACTTGCCATGATACAGCACACAGAATTGATGCAGAAAACTGCCATTGGTGTGGCTAGACCTCTGGTACTGACTGTTGTTACATGGCACAGATGCTTAGTGCTAAATGTCAACACCAGTGTGAATGGACATCCATGTGACTGGCTGCCTTGATATGGCATACAGGCTTGTCACAGTAATGCCTTCTTAGTGAAGGCCTTCAGGCTGTTTTATAGAAAACTGTTGCACTGCAGCACTGTGACCAAAAGGCAGTCTGTATCCTATGACCAAATAAATAATGTACTGCAATGCTAACACATAGCCTATGCATTGTGTGGAGGTACAGTATAGCTCTGGTGTGTACAATTTGTAAATTCCTGGCTGCACCTCTGGTTGATGTCTCATATTTTTACCTTGTTCATTGTAAAATGTTTGATTTTCTAGTATGTGAGTGAACATTAATTCATTCAGTAATGTAGTCATTAGAGTTTTGCACTTTTATTGTGTAGAAAATAAATGCTGTTCTATTTTATTTTTAAGTGAGTTGAGTAAAATTTAAACATTTTCCCTGACTGTAGGCCTTTGTACCCCTATTGCACTCGACTTTGCTGGGGGTTCTTGAGCAAAGAAGATGAGAGGTATGGGAGAAGGAGTCCCTGTTGACAGATTTAGTTCAAAAACATTAATTTTGGAAATGTAGTGCTCCCACAGTTTGTCTTATTATTGCTGCCTTATATGGAAAACATCTTAGAATTGTTTTCTCATCTGTTTCAGTGCATCATACTGCTTTCTGTTAGAGACTCTTCCATTCATAGGGCATGAGCTGTAGCAGTTTTCATAAATGGGTACATTGATCACTGGCAATGACTCATACATTTCTTTTTTGGTAAATTGAGGAGGATTACTGGTACTAATTATGACAGACCTTTGAGTTGCAGAATTCATATTCTTCAGAAGATTGGATACTAATGTAAAACTTGTTATTCTACTCAGTTTTTAAGTACATAAGAGAAGAGACTATTTCAGATTTGTCACTGATTATGGGCTTTTACTTCTCCTTAACCTTTGGAACACACCAATCTATACTGAATTGCTCTCAGAAACGTTCTACAGCCATGTCAATGGCTGCACAGAAGCTGCTGTACGTACCTGAAGTAAGCCCAGAACTTGCCCCAGAAGCAAACCACCCTGGCAACATCCAAAATAAAACAAGATATACAAAAATAGGAAAGAATTATGGCAAAAATCAGGAAAGGTAATTCACATAAAGATAAAAACTTTCTCTTCAAAGTAAATAGGTAACTAAGAGGGCTAATTAGGTCATGCAAAGCCAGTTTTGAGGTTAAGGTATCCCCCCAGGTGAAAGATAACCATAAGGCCTTCTACAGCTGTGTCACAAACCTCAAGAGCAGCACACAGCAATTTGCTGAACTGTTGGTGAATGGTACCACATTCACCAAACTTGGTGATATAATGAACCTATTAGTGGACAAATTCAATCCCACCTTTACCCCCTCTCATCCCCAACCATCACCTCAATAGTACCTTCAAACATAACCCCTCCAACTATAACAAGGGAGCATGTACTGGCAGCACTCACTGAAGCAAAAAACAAGGCCTCAGTGGACCCCATTAACATCCCAGGCTGTCTCCTGAATAGTCTAAAATATAACTTATCAGGACCCCTGGAGTCATTATTCAGCTATAGTCTTAGTAGGCTTTGTGCCACATGAATGGAGGACTGTGATAGTTATCTGCCATCATAAGAGAGGACCATCAACAGATCCTGGAAACCACAGACTCATTAGTTTGACTAGTTTTATTTAAAGTCATGGAAATAATTATCATGAGAATTATCAACAAGGACATAGCAGACCTCCAAATGCTGAATCCATCCCAGGGTAGCTTTGTCAAAGGAAGCTTACTGAATGTGGTGGACTTCTTTGAAAAGGTCATTAAGGCAATGGATGAGGTAAAAACTGTGCTACTGTCTACCTAGATCTGGCTAAGGCATTTGGAGCAATACCCCACTTGGGCATTGTTAACTTCTTCTTCTTCTTCTTCTTCTTCTTTCGGCTTTTCCCGGTTTTGGGTCACCACAGTGGATCACCTGTCTGCTCATGATTGGCAGTAGAGTTTTACGGTGTTGAATTGCCAGCCTGGCACCCAACCTTCCATGGAAGGCACACACATGCACGCACTCACACCTAGGGCCAATTTAGAGTATCCAATCCACCTACAGCATGTCTTTGGGATGTGGGAGGAAACTGGAGCACCCCGAGGAAACCCACGCGATGACAGGAAGGACATGCAGACTCTGCGCAGAAGGATCGAACCAGAGAACCTCTTGCTGTGAGGCGGCAATGCTAACTGCTGCACCACCATGGCCACCCACTTGGGCATTGTTAACAAATTTGCAGAATTAGGTATAAACCCCTTTATAACACACTGGATAGCCAAGTGGTTCACAGATAGGATCCAGAAGGTAAGAATTGGTGAGGCCACCTCCACAAAGAGACTGGTCACCAATGGAGTCCCCAGAGAACTATGCTAGCTCCATTCCTCTTTGGCATCTACTTCACAGGTGTCAAAGTCAATGCCAAAAGCCTCTGGCTAACCAAGTTTGTAGATGATTTCAGCCATTGAATCCCCCCTAATATGAGAACACCCTTCAGGGAGGTCTAATACAAAAAAATGCTTGGTGCCAAAGCCATGGTTTTAAACTAAATGTCAAGAAATGTGTTATAGTACCTCTTGGGAAGTCTGCCACCCCAGGTATCTATGCCATCAATAAAATGCCCTTAAAAGTTGATTCACTAGTCAGGAATCTGGTAACTCATGTAGATAGTAACCTAGCCTTCAACCAACATTTTTCCAAGGTAGTAAGAAAATCCTTCTATGTTGCTCAACTTATAAGCAAGGGCATGGCATCTAGGTCCAGAGATGTTGTTATACCACTGTATTCGGCCTTCATCAGGCCCATCATACAATATAATGCCCCCTTCAGTATGTACTTAACATGCAGCAGCTGGGATGTCCTCAAAGGTTCCTTACAAAAAGAATACAGGGAGCAAACACAATGTCCTATGCTGATCACCTGAAAGGCCTGTCTCTTTACTCAGTATCATACATACTTCTGAGAGGTGATCTTTGCCTAGCATTCAAGGCATCCCTGGACCCTGTTTTGATGAATCTTTTGCACATCTACAAAACAAACAGCATCTGAACTACGAGATCAAAAGACCTAGGTTTTGCTTGCAACATAAATAGAGCATGTTGGACAGACAGATATATTTCTCAGAGAATTCACCTTCTCTGGAACCACCTCTCCATCTATGTGAAGCAGAGTTCCACCTTATCCATATTTAAGCACAATGTGGACCAATGGATTGGAATCAAAAATGTACCCCTGGTCTGGCTCCTATGTCTCTGATGCTATCAGTAAATCACCCTTTTAAATAGGTTCACAGGTTCATAGGTGTGTACTAGGCTAATGGCCCTGGAGCCTTTACAAGCCTAGCCCATAGGATTACCCTGGCATCGTGCCACCCGACCTTAGTTCTCAGTACCTCTATCACGAAAAGCCACTGGAGTGATCCCTGGGGTGAATTTTCTATTTCCCATCCACTCATCAAGATTTCTCTTGAAGAGGGCCAGTGCGGTGCTCTGCTTGACATGCATGGGAAGTCTATTCCATAGCATGGGCAGTCTCTCGGTTATGAACCTGTCCCTCCAGCATGTTCTGTTGATTGTGGTAATGAGGTTGAGGTTACTGGATCGTGTGGTGCAGAGTGACTGGGATTTCTTTAGATGTAGCATTTCTAACAGAGCTGGGTCAGACATGGCTTTGTAAGTCAAGCAGAGATCGCCTCTAAGTAGGCAATATGAGACAGAGAATAGTTGGAGTTTTTTTAGTCTGTCCATATAGGACGTGTTTAAGGCCTAGGATCCTCTTTGTGAGGTACTTTTGTGGTCTTTCCAGTTGTTGCAGGTGTCTAGTGAGGTACATGCCAAATGGGGCATTGTACTCAATGACTGGCCTAATTAGGGACGAGTAGAGGGAGACAATGGCCTCTTATTTCCTGGATGCAAAATCCTTAGTAATGAGATGTGCCACATAGAAGGACTTTCTGACCACAGTGACAATGGGGTGGTAAAAAGATAAGTTGCTGTCAACCTGTGTTCCCAGATTTCTTATAATGCCTTCTGTGTTCAGTGGACTACCATTGATGTGGTAATTCATGGGTACTGGGTTTTTCCCAAAGGGGATGACAACACATTTTTTTGGCATTGAGCTTAAGGCCATGGTTCTGACACCAGTCGTTGGTCTCAATGAGGCCTTTCTGTAGGCTGTCAACATCACTTGGGGAGTTAATAATAGCTCCCAACTTGCAATTGTCTGCGAACTTTGTCAGCTAGAGTCCCTTTGTGTTGGCCTGGACTTCAGAGAAGTAGATACCAAACAGGAGAGGACCCAGGACTGAACCCTGTGGGACTCCACTCATGACTGGTCAGCAGTCTGACTTGGAGTCAGCTACTTTCACATTATGGGTTCTATCTGTGAGCTAGTTTGGAACCACCTAGTGATATAGGGGTTGATGCCTGGCTTAGTGAGTTTGTCTATGATTCCTGAGTGGGGAATGGTATCAAAGGCCTTGAGAGATCAAGGTAGGCTGTATGAACCACCTTACCTTCATCCACAGCTTTGGTAACTGACACAAAGAAGTCAACCAAGTTGAACAGGCATGATCTACCCTTCACAAAACCAAACTGTGTGGGATCCAGAGTCTAGAGATTCCCTATATCTTTGTTTACTAGGTCCATGATGATGCGTTCCATAGCTTTGCATATCAGACTCGTAAGGCTAATGGGGCAATAGTTCCCAGGGTCTATAGTCACTTCTCCTTTGTGGAGAGGGATGGCTGTAGCAGTGTGCCATTTGGTAGGGACAAAGCCTGAGGTAAGGCTGTGATTGAACAGGGCACACAGGTGCAGTGCCAGTTCACTCTGTAGTTCATGTAGAACACAGACAGGGATATTTTCAGTTCCCATAGAAGCTGTATTCTTGGCCTTGGACAGTGCTATTTTAACCTGTGCAGCAGTAATACTGGGTGCCTGGCACTCTACTGGTATTGTGATTGGTCCTTTTGGGGGGGGGGGGTAAAGTTAACACTGAATCTGTCGGCCGGTGTATTGGCAATATCTGTTAGCTCGATATAGGAGGTACCACTGTGCAGTAGCTCAGAGCAAATCTGGGTATTGCCATGGAGGTTCTTAACATAACTATAGAAGGCCTTGTGGTTGTCTTTACAATCTGCTCCAATTCTGTTTTCATAGCTAGCTTTAGAGGATTTGATGAGGGATCTCAGTGTTTTGTTGAGGCTGATAAGGGAGTTTTTCCAGTCTTGGGACTTCACCTTATTCTGCATCAGTTTCCTCCTTCTGTTGTAGAGTTTGTTTATGGCAGGGGACCACCAGATTGGCTTCCTTTTTTTAGAGGAGAGCATCTTGGTTCTATTGGGTATGGTGAGATACATGCATTTGTGAGTGTGTTCATACAGTGCATTGGTGTATGATTCGGCGGTCATGCAACTATTCTCCATTTGCATGGGTGCCATGAAGTTAGCCACCTCTGTTTTTAGGAGCCCAAAGTTAGCTTTGGAGAAGTTTTTCATGGTGGTTACCTTTGCGGGGGGGGGGGCGTTTGTGGATTTCCAAGGTGATTAGTTTGTGAATGGATCTAACCAGGGAGGAGTTGACTATTGGCATAGAGCAACAGTCACCCATGCTAGTAATCACTAGTTCAAGGATGTTGCTACCTCTAGTGGGGATAAGAACAAGCTGGTCAAGGGCATTGGAATTAATGAATTCCAGGAAATGTTGGGCAAGTGTATTGGTACATGAGTAGTTTTCCCAGTTAATGGAGGGGTAGTTGAAGTTGCCCAGTGTGAGAGTGTTAGGTTGGACCGTAATATTCACCAGGATGCTTAGGAACATGGAGTCTGAGTCTTGGGACATGGTTGGGGATCTATAGCAGGCTATGACTAAAATCGCTGTCTTAACCAGTGTTAGCTGCACCTGAAGTATCTCTGATACATTATGTTGAGCTACCAGTCTGAACATGTGCACATCCTTTATGAATATGGAAATACCACTGTCTTTGGAGCTTTGGTCCAAGTTCTGGGGCCGAAAGGAGTGGAATGAGTTATAGCCTGTTAGTGTAGGGTTGCTTTCCACTGCCTTGAACCAGGTCTCTGTTACAGCACAAATGTCAGTGTTCTCCATTTTAAGGAGTGCTTCGAGCAAGTGTATTTTGAGATTTAGACTTCTAGCATTGAGCAGCATAACCCTCAGATTGCATTTGATTTTTAGCTGTTATGGTGGTAATTTGCTCTTTGGAACACCAACTAAAAAAGGCACTATAGGGCTGGCAAGAGCCTTGGCCAGTATCTGGAAGCTGCGGGCTGACAGATGCAGGCAATCTCTGGCAAAGCATTGAGGTGTGTCAATTATGTCCTCCCAGGCAGACAGATACTGGATCCCCTTAGAATGACAACAGAAACTTAGCCAATTGTTCAAATCAATCATTTTCTGCTTGTACTGTGGTATCATTCTGGGTGATGGTAGGATGCTGCTCAGGGCTAGGGTCATACAAACCTGGGTTACATAATCCAAGAGCTCCTCCATGTCTCTTTTCATGTAGTCCAGGGAGGTATGTCTCAGGTCATTCACACTCACATGTACAATGACAGAGTCATATTTGTACCTGTTGTTGAGGGACCTGAGTACATGCATTATGTGGTGGATCCTGGCACCTGACAGGCAGCTGACTGTTACTTTCTCCTTATTCAACCTAGTGAGTGGGACATCAGTGTGCCTCACTATCGAGCCACCTATGACTAGTGTGTTGGGCAGGCTGTTTTGCCTTAGGAGCTTTGGCTGAGTGGCACACTGTTTAGTACAGTTATGTGTCTCGTGATTAGTGTTGTGTTGTGTTGTGGTGGTTGAATGCATTTCTGCCTTGGAGGTATCTGCTGTTTGGGTAGATTTTTATTGAAAGCTTCCATAAAGGTGGGGGTGTGGTTTGTGTTTTTATGTGAAGGCAGTGCTGGTGTGCGGTCTGGAGGGCTGTGTGTTCCATGTGGTGTGGTGCAAGTGTTGACCTTCTCCTCTTGACCAGCTATTCCAGTCTTGGCTGGAGAGTGCGTTGCTTACAATTTGGATATATAAGTGCATCTCTCGCAAGTCTGATGTTGGGAGGTAAGAGGAGAGGGTTGTCAGTGTACATGAGGCAGTTGCGACATTGCCTCAGGATGCCCAAGTTCACCAGGTTAATAGGAGAAAGCACAGGGAACTGACCTTCAGACATGCCTGGAGGGGTTGGCATTAATAATAAGTACTTGAGCTGTTTTTTTTGTAGAACGTTTAGTGCTGTTAACACTTTTGTGTGCTACAATAATTGCTACAAGAAGTCTGGTAAAGTGCTAGACTAATAAGCTGGCAAAAGTGCAGGAGAGGAGAGAACTAGGAGATCTAAAGGAAAAATTGAAGAGCAGACTTTGCACCACTCAGAAGCTTACAAACAATCCTGGATACAGCAAATCTGTATCTGGATTAGACTAGTTATAGGAAAGGTGGGAAGCAAGCACAAATGCTGGCTTTTAAACCAGAAAGTTGAAAGAGATGGAAAAACTGCTCAATCAGCCAATAAGCTACAATTTCTAGGCCAGAAACCACTCCTCTTGTGATAGATAGGCGACCTAGTGCTTACAACTCCCATTGATAAGGAAGAAGGCTTCCCCTCCAACAAAGAAAAGCTTGGGGGGCCCAGAAGCTTACAAAGTGTCCTGGATACAGCAAATCTGTATCTAGACTAGACTAGTTACAGGAAAGGCAGGAAACCAGCTTAGAATTTTTTTTTACAGAAAGGCAGCTAAAACAGCACTAAAAACAATTCAAGTGCAGTGCAAGCTAGCACACTTGAGTGTATAGCAGTATTAAAGCAAAGACAGTTTAAATAAGTGCAATTTATTCAAAATTTATTCTGAACTGAATTCAGTTGTCATTTTATTCAACTCTGAATAGTTAAAAAGTGCCAAAAATGTACTTATCAGCTCTATAGTTCCAGATTGTTTGAGAAGCACACTCAGTCAGAATACAAGGAGATTCTAGCAAAGTGTTTTTTTTAAGTAAAGTGGAAATGGAGAAAGGAGGAACATAAGATAACTCATAGGTTAAGAACCTAAGTGGGTTGGACTTCTCAAATGTTCTATCTGTATTAGGTAGAATGAGCTAATGACACCAGACTGGGAGGAGTGTCCCAGATCAAATTTACAGTAAGGGCGGGCAACTGCAAAGCCACCAACAATAACACCACCACAGGAATGGGGGGAGGACCAGTTTCAGAACAGATCAAAAAACAGAAAATAATTCCAGCAAATATATAAACAGTTCAGTCAAGCAAAAATTAATTCAGTGCAGAACTCTGAAAAGTTAAAAAGTGCCAAAAATATACTTATCAGTGCTATATTTCCAGATTGTTTGAAAAGCACTCTTCAGTCAGAACACAAGGAGATTCTAGTAATGGTATGTAAATCAAATGTAAATCAAATTTATGGGTCACATTTAGGTTTCGTTGCTAGGCTTTTAAGGGCTCTAGTGGTTGTTAGCCTAGTATACACCTATGAACCTATCTACATTCCTCCAGTCCTCTCAAAACTTTTTAAAGTCTAGGACTTAGTTGTTTATCTGCCTTCAGAAATGCAACATGCTATCCCCCACCAGCATGTTTTTAGATGGGTGGAGTTACAATAACAGCACTTTATATGTTAACTAATAAGACTGTCCCAGTAACTTTTCAGAGGCTGGTGGATCACATCCTCAGAGGAGGTGGGAGACTATGCTCTTACCTGCATAGATGATATTGTTGCTTTTGGTTGACCCTTGCAACAACATGCACAGCATGTCAAAAGAGGTGTTGAGCAGATTGTAGAAGGCAAAGTTTCCTATCAAGCCAAATACATGTCAAGTAAAAATGGCCAAAATAGCTTTTCTTTGTCATCAGATAGTTGGTGAAATTTGGCCAGAGACTACCAATGTGGAAGAGACATGATGGACCTCTGAGTCTATGAGTCTCAGGCAATTATGGCCTTAGCATTGACCCCCCCCCCCCACCTACCTTTTCCAATGCTGAAACCACAATATGAGCAAAAAATAACTGACTTCAACAATTGGCTTAGTTTTTGGTGTCATTTGAAGGGGATCCAATATTTGTCAGCCTGGTAGGATATGATCAACAGACCATGCTGCTTTTCCAGGGATGGCTTGCATCTGTTTCAGTTATAGGCAAAATTTGCCCATCCCAATAGAGCCTTTTTAGGTAATGCATATCTGATAAACCTACCAACATAATGAAATAAGCAAAGGAAAATATGAAGGTATTACTGATCAATGTTAGGAACCTGAACAAGAAACTCCACTCTCTACAAGCCCTTCTCACCCTGGAGGATGGATACTGACATCTATGTAGTAACTTGAGACGTGGTGTAAAATGGTGGAGAGTCTCTGTCTGTGCAGGACTTTAACATCTTCCACACGTTTTGACCAGCTACTGTACAGGAGAAAGAAATATTGGCAGTGTCTCAATCTTCAGCCAGAAGAGACTCACATCAAGGCTGTTGGCCTTACTTGTTGTATACCTTACTTATTAGAAATATTAATGTTGCGACATAAAACATCAACAATTGCATTAATACATAACACGTGCATGATAAATCATGACAAATGTTAGAACCATTTAAAAACTCCACTATAATTTAGCAGCTCCTAACTTCAAAACACTGTGTAATGATATTTGGCTACTCAGTCCAGGGGGTATATCAGCTTGTAATTGCAGTTGCCACAGCAACTCTTTAGACTCAGTATATTCCTCCCAGCACTCCCCTCTTGGATTTTTATCCACTTAATTGCACTAAATTTGAAAAATGTAAAAAAATAATGCATTCTGCTGCATGTTTGCCAAATACATTACAAAAATTATTCTATTAATATCATTACAGTGCTCATAAATAGATTTTCTGAAATTCAAATTTCCATACATAATAAGAAACATTTGTCTGAAAAGGGCAAAATACTCTATTCCCTTTGTACCATAATTAAATCAATATGAGACAATGGGAGATCGCAAATTCTTCCTGGGGGTGGCACCCTTGTCCTTTATGGACAGAGGTAGTCAGTGCTGACCTTAGACTCGCTCTGCTAATAACGCCCATCTAACCAAGGTCAATTAGGGTAACTTGGGTATAACCTGGCTAAGATTGTAAGGGTAACTCGATTATAGCATGGCTAGGCTTGTAACGACTCTAGGGCCATTAGCCTAGTAACCTCCTATGAACATATGAACCTATGGGAATTTCATAGTATAATTATTAACAATCTTTGGAGATTCCAATATAAACTAACACTGAGAAAAACATCCACAGTTTCTTGTTCCCACTTTTTTAGGGGATATTAATTAAACCCTGATTTTTATCCAAAACATACCCCTAATATTTTGTCCTTTCTTACATATAAATTTAGGCTGTTTATAACTTTATTCACATCATCTTGGAAAGAAAACAAAAGCCAATTTCATGTTGCTATTATAGATGTAATTAATGAGTTTTCCTTACTATATGTAGGTACCATTGCATTATTTGATGCATGATAGTCAAAATTAACATTTTGCGCACCCTCGCCTAATAATATAGTGTACATACCTTCATGGTACTTCTGCAGCGTTTCCTACCTCAACTCACCCAATAATTTTGTAGGGTAGCCTTTTTTATGAAACATCTGGCACAAACTTTTGGCACAATTAATCCAGTTCATGTATAAACAATCATCCGATTTGTTTATAAAGTTAATAAATTCCAGTAAATTTGCAGTGAATTTGCCTGAGTATCATTCCAGACAATAAATATCTCATATAAAATGAGGATCTAATAGGTAATTTTTCATGCTATTTAAAAGGCATCCTGGGATATTGTCTGGGCCCATTCATGCAGTATTCTTGACCTTAGAGAAAGTAGTAAACACTTGCTCCCTAGTGATAGTAGGGGGAGTTATATTTGATGGCATTTGCTGAGGGAAGGTTGAGGGGGAGAGAGGGATAAAGTTGAAGCTGAATTTGTTGGCCAGTAGGTTTGCTGTATCTTCTGGCTCACTATATGTGGCTCCATTAACAATGAGCTCTGCACAAAACTGTGTATTGTCTTTGAAGTTACAGACAGCTAAAACATGCCTTGTGGTTGTCCTTGACCTGGGAGGTTAAGTTTACCTCAGAATTGGCTTGGAAAGGCTTTATTATCCCCTAAGTTGTTTGTTTAGTTTAATGGGAGTGCTTTTATCCTGCTGGGTGCTGCACCTCCTCATTTTTGCCATGATTTTCTTCCTTCTGTTATACAGCCTATTGAGTTTGTAATTCCAAAAGGGTGGCTTGTTTTTTGAGTTCATTCTATACTTTTTCCTGGTTGGTATAGCTGTCTCCATGCAACTATTAACATACTTGTATGGGGTTTCTGTGAACATTTCTGCATATGCAGCAGAGTCCTCAGGCTATATGGGGGCTTGAAATTTTGCCAGGTCATCACTTAATAGTAAGATGTTAGCCTTAGAGTAGTTTCTGAATATTCCAGTGTTAGCTAGGGTTCCAGGTTTTATTTTTACATCAGAGGTGACTGTTTTGTTGTGTGACCTTACCAAAGAAGACATTAAACTGGGAGGTGTGCAGCACTCTCCCATATTAGCAAGGACCAGGTCCAGTATATTTGCACCCCTGGTTAGTGTGTTGGCAGTCTAGTGCAGGGATTTTTGTGTTTACAAAATTCAGGAATGCCTGTGCCTGTATGTTTGGTGTTGTATATGATTCCCAATTAATAGCAAGGTAATTAAAGCCCCCCATGAATATGATATTGGGTTGAATGATGAGTGTTTTCAGTAAGTTTAAATACATGTTATGGGTTTCCTGGGTCATACAGGGGGACCTATGACTTGCAATGAAGTGGTATAGGATTTTGCCTATGGTAATTTGAACGTGGAGAAGCTCAAGTGCATTGGCCTGTTTAACCAGCCTTGATGTATATTTATTTTTGATGTATCTAATATTATTTCCTGTTTTAATTGTTCTGTTTGTTGAAGATTATCCTACACCAAGAACCCTATAAGTTCACAACCTTGCCTGTCAAACATAGATAGTAAGTCCCAATGTAATTCTGAGCCTTGCTTCAAATTATTTGGAAACCACCATATCAGTAACCATTTTGAAACATGGCTGATTTTTGTACATTCATTAAAACAAGCATTCTCCAGCTACAATGCCTGAAATTTATTTTGTTATTAGTTGGATTTTTGATTGTCAATGAGCCTATTTGTTTCTACTGCATCTTGCACTGTCCGTTGCATATCTTCATCACTTGCTAGAAGCCATCTCCTTCAGAATAAAAGTGAAATCCCTTCCATCCAAGCTACCTTTAAAATTACCTAGTCTTAAGTGATGCATTGGCAAGCTTCAAATCCCTACCAAACCCAGTTAACTCTGCTAAATACAGGGAAACATACACCACCACACTATACCAGCATGTAAGCAGTTGCATAGATGCAGCTGTAGCCTGTAGGAACAAGCACATGACAAACCCAGAAACAAACCCACATGATGGAGCTGTTATATCAACAAGCCTTACAATAAAAGGAAGAGAATTTTGACCAAAGGTAAAAAGAGTAATTCCCATAATGCTAGATCCCTCTTCACTTAAATAAACAACTGAGAAGCTTAACAAAATCCACCAAAGCAAAGTTCAAGGCTAAAATAGGTACCCAAACCAAAGACACTCTCAAGGCTTTCTCAGTTACGTTCATAATCTCAAAAGTACAACACAGCAATGCGATCAGCTGATTGTACACTGAGCCTTAAAATATAATGTACCTACTGGTCGATAAATTTGGTTCTATCTTTATCCCTTTCTCCCCCTCCATCTGTCCTCCAAGATATACTTGAACCTGGCTTGTATCAAAGTTCTAAACAGTGCTATCAAAAGTTAAAAATACTACATTGATAGGTCCTATCAGTATCCCTGGATGCACATCTTAAATAGCATGAAGCATGATTTAGCCACCAACCTTAACAACACTGTTTAACCTTAGCCTCCATACAGGTTTTGTATCAAGTGAATGGGGAACAGCTATGGTCATTCCACTGCATAAGGGAGGACCTTCCACAGATATAGGCAATTTCAGATCTATAAGTCTGACCAGACTCATATGCAAAGCCATGGAAAGGCTTATCATGGAGCTAATCAATAAGGGTATAGGGAACCTCCACATTGGACCTGTCTAAGTTTGGATTTGTCAAGGGCAGATCATTCTTACTCAGCTTGGTGACATTTTTGAAAAGGTGTCCAAAGCAGTGGATGAAGGTAAAATAGTACACACATCATATCTCAAACTGGCCAAAGCTTTTGATACAATCCCATATTCAGGCATCGTAGAAAAGCCAAATAAACTGAAAGTAAACCCCAGTGTCACCTACTGGATTGCCAGTTGGCTCACAGATAGGATGCAGGAAATCAAAACTGGAAACTGTATCTCCACAAATAGCCCTTTCACCAGTAGAGTCCCACAGACCTCTGTACTGAGGCCTCTCTTTTTTTCCATCTTCTTCACTATAAAAGACAATACTAAAGGGTTCTGGTGGACCACGTTTGCAGATGACTACAAGCTAGGAGAAGTCATTGAATCCTCAAATGACTTAGCCACCCTGCTGTAAGGTTTATCCCACATAAATAGCTGGTGCCAAAATCATGGAATGAAACTAAATGCTAAAAATGCATTACCTTAACCTTTGGGAAATCATCTGACCTAGGAAACTTCCATATTGACAATATGCCCCCGAAAGTTGACCCAGTTGTTTGGGATTTGGAAAATTATGCGGCAGTGACCTAACTTTTAACCAACATGTGTCCATTGTTATAAGTAAGTCCTTTCATATTGCACAGGTTATAAACAAAGGGATTTTGTCTAGCTCTATGGATGTCAATGTCTCCCTTTACTCAGCCCTCATTAGGTCAGTCATTGAATATAATGTCCCCATTGGCATGCATCTGTCCAGACACATTCAACAAATGGAATACCTGCAAAGGCATATTACTTAAAGCATACAAAGCCTAAATAATATGTCCTACATGAATCGATTCAAACCCTGTCACTATACTTGGCATCTTACAGACTGTTAAGAGATTATCTGTGTCTAACATACAAGGCATCCCCTGACCCAGTATTGATGGATTTACTGTACATCAGTAAGTCAAATGGCATCAGAAATACTCAAGTCCAGCAGTAGCATAGCTAGGGTGGGGCGAGAGGGGCAGCAGCCCCAGGCACAAAGTGTTGGGGGGTGTGATCAGCCCACTAGATTGCTCTTTAATGTAATAGTGGCTTTTAAAAGCCCATATTGCATTTGTAGTCAAACCCAACTACTGTAATGGTCTGTTTGTGGTCTAAACTGTAGCAAGTACTTAGTACATTGTATCAAACAGTTTACTACAATTTAAAAGTAAAATAAAAAAAAACTTTATTTTTAACTAAAACTTAAGCATTGTAGTGCTCCATGCAGGCAGGGTATAAACTGTAGCAACTATTTCCTGCATTTGTAGCAAACAGTTTGCTACAATTTAAAACAAGAAATGCATTTTTTAATAAAAATATGTTAAATGAGGATTGGGGCAGGGCACAGAAATTATAACTGAATGGCTAGTGCTGGGTGAGTCATGCATCTGGCAAACTGATTTGTGTGCCAGTAGAAGGAACGTCCTTTTTTGTGGAGGGGAAGTGCATCAGTCTAACTGTAAAAACCATAATAAGCCAATAAGCCAGTCACTTATGGCTTATTACAGTGAAGTGCTTTTTTTTTTTTGCTCTTTTCTTGAAGAATTAAAGGGTGGGGCACTGGTTCATAGCACTGGCACAAGTTGCTAATGCTTCTGTGCTCTAGGGATCTAGACCTGTTCTGCAACAACAACAGAAAAGTTTGGAAGTTTGGAGGGACAGATACATCTCTGGAACAGACTCCCAATCCACCTAAAATAACTATAGCTATTTTTATTTCCCTCTGAAGATGTCCTTAAATGGACACTAGGGACCAGAGATGCTTTTGGTCTAGTGACTTACTCCAGTGTAAACCTGCTCTGATTCCAGTTCACTTAGAACTTGCTGCCCTTCTGCATCATTTTAAGCCTAGCCAGTTTTTCTCAAGGGTGAGAGTCAAACCCGGCACCTTGTGTTTAGAAGGTAAATACCTAAAGCATTATGCTAACACTCAACCATTATGACTTACTCTGGTGGAAGGTCTTCCTATTTTTTTTTTTTGGAAGAGGGTCTTGGGTTTGAACTTTTATAAGTATGAAATTAGGGAAGATAGGAAAGTTGGGAAAAGGTGAGAGAGCAGACAAAGAAAGCACAACAAGAAGACACTAAGAGCTGTTGTTGAGGAGTCTGGAGAGGATGAATATATATATATATATATATATATATATATATATATATATATATATATATATATATATTTTTTTTTTTTTAAATTCTAGTGTTAGATTCCTCTTTTTTCCCAGTATATATCCAAGGAAAGATTGGAAAGTAGAAATGATAGCAGGGATAGAATTGAGGATTAGAAAAGAGGTAAGGGTATTGACAAAAGAACAAAAGACAAACAAGACAGGCAGGGCAGCACACTACCTAAGTGACTTTGATAAGGGACACACAGACCTCTCCACTGCAGCCTCCTCCTGAGACTGAGTAGGATGGCTTTCCAGGCTGCCCTACTATGGAGTGCCCACAAGGGGAAAGCCTGCACTCCCACCCTGTGAAGCACAACTGGAACAGGCAGGTGATGATGGAGCTTTTTTCTGCTCCTGAGTCAGCTACAGTCGAGGTGGACAAGGCTCAAGTGGATCTGTAAAAGGAGGCAAAAAAGGATACAAGAAAATTGGCTCATAAGTATTGCGATACAAATGCTCTTATTTTACAGAATAAATGACAGCATTAATATTTTCATCACCATTTTTAAATGCCAATAATGCAATATATAATATGCAATAATTATCAAAGAATATGAATTTATATATAAAGGTACAGTTAATGATATGCTGACATTGCTGCATTTGAGATGTTACTAATATTGTAGTGACCTAATCCTCAGTGTAAAGCTAATATGTGTTCCTCAGACACTTACTATGTTATTAATTGTATTATTTATTTTTATTACCAATTGATTTTTTTGTTGTGGGAAATCACCACATATGGGGTTGGGGACCAGCTGCACCTGCCTCTTTTGAAAGAGATATTGGTTACCTTCTATTGTTGCATTCTGTCAGAAGAAAAAACGAGGAATCTTCACTGTGTATGTTAACTGAGCACTGTTTACTGCAGTGATTATATTTTATTATACTTTTTTTACAATAATCACTGCAGTTGAAATAAAATGAGATTAACACCACATTCTGCCCATTATTTCCTGATTGAGCAGGTTAAACATGTAACCCTATAACTGTGATGCAACTTCTAGACCATACCAAATAGGATCGTTTTGTTATTTCTCATTTCTCTCTTCCATCTAAGTAACAAAAAAAGGGAACTGCATTTCTGATGCCACTTGTACTTTTAAAACAAGTATGGAATGCATTGCAGATTAAATAAAGTTGTTACAGACTTCTCAACTTGTACAAAGGATACATTCATGGGTACCACATACCTCAATGGGCAGGAGTGTGATGGAGATATTGTTATACTTAATGGTCAAAAATGCAGTTTGTTCATTTCAACAAGGATAGATTCATGCAGGTTTTTGCTTGCACTAACATAAGTGTGTAGCCTTACAATTACATGTTGTCTTATTAGTGTCTGATAATATTTGCATGTTCTTTCCTTCATAGAGCTGAAACTACTTTCACCAATAGTCCTGCATCAGTTTGGTCTTGTTGAAAGGGACAAACAGCAAACTCACCAGAGCAACAAAATTCTTGACCAATAAGTAATTTAATAGTTCCTGTATTCCCAACCCCCAAGACACATGGTCTTCTTGAAATTAATCTTTGTAGATGTTTTGAAGAAGTTTGGGAAATTCACAATATAATTATTAATAAAATGCAAGATATCTTCAATGAAGGCACTAGAATGGTCACTAGTAATGCTGTGCAAACATTTAATACTTTGTTTACTTTTTTATTTCACTTATAAGTATATTATACACATTTTGACTGCAAACATCATGAGACATGCTAAACAGTAGATGGTAATTTAATAGCACACAACAGCTATTCAAGATAAAGCACATAACTTCTCATTGCATGCACTTTTGAATAGCAATGTAGTTAAAATGTCCATTAATAGTTCTTTGGGGTAGAAGCAAGAGTGGTCATTGAACAGTTCCTGGATTCCAATGGTAGTTTTGACACCTCAGGAAGAATGTGGGAGAGTGTCTGTCAGTACTTGGACTTAAAAGTGGAAGTCGTAAAACATGCAGTTTGGTTAGTTTATTTGGTTGAGCATTTGCAACTACTGTTAAATAGGTAAGAGCTGCTGTGGGAACACAAATCAGAGCAAAATTTCAAGCAAAAAAGTGAAAATGAAAAGTAGGTTCCAGGAGCTGTGCAAGATGTCTATTCACGTGGAAATTAAAAAAATTATATTTCCTTATCTATAGTATGAGTTGTATAAAGGGGGCTTTAAGTGGATTCTTGAAAAGAAAACCTCCAAGATTACTTTATAGTGACATAATAACCATTACCACTTAATGATTCTAAGATAGTCAGAGAACAGAGACAGTAATGAAATAACTGAGATATAGTGGCAACCATACTAATTAATTAATTAATTCAGTCATACAGAATTTTTGTTGATCAGGTTAGTCCCACAAGCCCAATGGCCTCATTATGGTGTAGGCCCTAGGTGGTCTTCATACTTACAAGGGGGATATTTTGCCAGGGCACCTGAGAACTTCTCCTACTCTTTTTGATAAGTACTATGGATTATTTTACATCCACCTGAGCTATCACCTACTCGGGCAGATGTGTCTCAGTTTAGCATCTAATCCTAAAGACAGCACACCCAGGAGTATAGCATGCCTTCCTTTTGATGCACTGCAGTGTCATTATAGCAAAGTCAGCCCAAGTACCTGGCATGGGAATAGAACCCACCACTGTCTTCACCAAAGGAAAGTAATTTACTTGCTGAGCTACTGAGGCTGCAAATGAACGTGTTAGTTTTCAAGCCTCCTGCAAGGAAAACAACACTGATAAAGACAACCAACTTTTACTCTACTTCTGGTTTGGTCAAATAACATCAAGTGAAACAATTTACATCTAAATGTTTTAGGGTAGCACAATACCCCTCAATTTATTTAGTCAATAATTCTGGACAAAGCCAAAAGCAATAAGGGGGATACAATCAGTAACATTTTTTAAATATTATATTAATTCACCTACAAACGTAAGAGAAATGAGTTTTGCATCATAGGTTCATAGGTTCATACTAGGCTATCTGCCCTAGGGCATTTATAAGCCTAGCCAGAGTGTGTTTAGCTTTCGCCACCCATTTTAAAATAATTTTGCTATGCCCTTTTTCGAGGTTAGTATACTGTGCCTCTGTCTAACAATGACACAGAAGTGATACCCGGGGTAAACCTACGATCTCCCATCCACTCATCAAGATTCCTCTTGAAGAGAGTCAATGAGGGACTCTGCCTAACCTGGACTGGGATTTTATTCCAGAGTGAAGGGAGCCTCTGGGTTATGAATCTGTCCCTCCAGCATGTCCTATTTATTTCAGTGCTGAGGTTCAAGTCTCTCGAGCGTAGCTCGATGGGATTTGGATTTTCTGAGGTGCAGCATGTCCATTAATTCCGGGTTGGACATGGCTTTATACGTCAGGCACAGATCGCCTCTGAGCAGGCGGTATGCCACTGAGTAGAGCTGGAGTTTCTTTAACCGGGCAGCATATGACATCTGTTTGAGCCCTTTGATCCTCTTGGTGAGGTACTTTTGGGGTCTTTCCAGTTGCTGCAGGTGTCTGGTAATGTACATCCCAAAAGGGGCATTGTACTCAATTATGGGCCTGATGAGGGATGAGTAAAGAGGCACGATGACCTCCCCTGATCTAGATGTGAATCCCTTCATGATTAGGTGGGCTATATAAAATGTTTTTCTAACCACTTTGGCCACGTGGTTGTCAAATGAGAGATTGCTATCAACTTGGGTCCCCAGGTCCCTAATTACTTCTTCTGTACTTAATGGATTACGAACTATGTGGTAATTTGTGGGCACTTTGTTTTTGCCAAAGGGGATGACTATACACTTTTTGGCATTTAGCTTGAGGCCATGGCTCTGGCACCAGTTGTCTGTTTCTATGAGGCCCTTTTGGAGGATGCTTGTGTCAGCTGGAGTGTCGATTATGGTGCCCAGTTTGCAGTCATCTGCAAACTTGGTCAGCCACAGTCCTTCCATGTTGGCCTGTACCTCCGAGAAATATATACCGAACAAGAGAGGTCCGAGGACTGAGCCTTGTGGAATGCCACTTGTAACTGGTTTGGAGTCTGACATGGCTCCAGCAATTCTAACCATGTGGGTTCTGTCCTTGAGCCAGTTTGCAGCCCATCTAGTGACATAGGGGTTTATATTTACGCTGGTGAGCTTATCTATAATGCCCGAGTGGGGTATTGTATCAAAGGCTTTTGCGAGGTCCAGGTAGGCTGTGTAGACCACCTTCCCCTTGTCAATGGCCTTAGTGACTGTTTCAAAGAAATCAACCAGGTTTAAGAGGCAGGATCTGCCCTTAACAAAGCCAAACTGGGTAGGATCCAGTGTCTGTAGGTCCCCAATATCTTTATTTATGAGGTCCATGATGATCCTTTCCATAGCTTTGCAGACCAAGCTAGTCAGGCTTATGGCGCAATAGTTTCCAGGATCCGTTGAGGCACCACCTTTATGGAGAGGGACCACTGTTGCTGTACGCCACTCTTTGGGTACATATCCTGTAGTAAGGCTGAGAGTGAACAGTAGTTTTATGTTTGAGTTTAACTCTTCTTGGAGTTCATGTAGGATGCAGCCCGGGACACCGTCTGGTCCCATTGATGCTGTGTTTTTTGCTTTGGAGAGGGCAGCTCTTACCTGAGCATCTGAGATGTCAGGGGGCAGCACTCTGCTGGGATAGATATTTGCCCTTTTGGTGGGGAGGGGGGGTGGAGTTTGCACTGAACCTGTCAGCTAGGATGTTGGCAATGTCTGTGGGTTCAATTGTGACTGACTGTAATCAATATGCGTTTCTGAACAGTAAGAAGTAACGAAGTATAAAAGTAACAACTGGCATTACTGACTGACTGTAATCATGGGGGATTTATCAGAAAATCAGAACTGTTATGTGGGACAGGGTAAAGCTTTGACGCAAACTTAGGGGTATTCTGCAAAAACAGGAACTGTTAAGAGGTATGGGTAACACTCAAAAGAGAATGTCTGGTCACAATAACCCATTCCAGAATTTTTTGGCTGAGTGAGATTTTAAATGACGCTGTTATGATTTTCTGAATGTTGTTATAACTATCTGTGAACAAGTCTTGGTACAAAACGTTAAGAAGTTTTAGTTTTAATCAAAAGTATGTATCATTAAATTCTTAAGCTGGGGCTTCTTCATTTTGAGACAGTATAGTATGGTATGACAATACCATATTATGTATAGTACCAACTAGCAAAATAATTAAAGAAACTGCAGTCTTAGTAAACTTTTCTTTTTCAAAATATGGAACATAAAGTGAAATGGTACTTGCGTATTATCACAACCAGATTTTTGCGGTTGCGGTAATATGCATGTTGGCATGAAAAGAGTGTGGGAATTAGTGTAACTTGTTATTGTGCATCTTTACTTACAACAGATACGTTACAACAGATAAGTTTGGCTTACATTCAGGAAGATAACTGTGAAACTCTTCTTCCTGTTTTGTGCGCTTTACACACACACGGTTCAATTGGCTGGGCTGCTGTATTACTGTAGAAAGGAGTACTTTAACGATGAAGATGGAATGTTGACTAGAAAAAACACAGAGACCTGGTAATGCTTTGTGGTTTATTTCTCAAACTGTACAGAGTTGCAAGGAAACTTTTATAACAGAAACTTGCATAAAAATAAAAGGTTTGTGAAATTGATGATATTGGATGATGTTGACAGGTGATTCAATGGTAGTTTTATATGTGAGAAGTTGACTGTAGTGCTTTGGTTTTGTGTTGTGATGCTACTATCCTCGGACGAAGGGAGAGTGTGCTAGTGGTTAAGAGCAAACCTGAACTTAAACATTATCTTTTCCTTTTTTAATTAATAATCCTGAATAAACAAATTTCAGTGTGAAAGAAAACACTTTATGTGACATTTTCACAGCATTATTGTTACAATTTACATATCAGGAAGCAACCAGTATTATCGTGAAAATCTGGTTGCAATAATACGTAAGTACCAGTGAAACAAATAGGCAAAATGTGGAACATTTACTAAAAGCTAAGGAGGGAGCCCACACATCTGTTAAAATATTAATCTATATCTGCTTTATCACATTTTTACCACATGCTCAGTTCTTTGACAATTAGAGATTGTCAGGAGAAACAACTCATGTTGCAGATATCCAAAGCCCCAGATGGGCAATTCAAGCAACACCCCCCCCCCAGAAATAAAAATCAACCCCAGTCAGCATCAAACAATACATGTAAGAGACTTCCAACATCATGAATACCATACCATCCTTAACAACAAAAATCAAAATAATTAAAGAAGCTACAGCTATAGTCAACCATCCATCTTCAAAATGCAGAATATTATACTATCTTGCACAGTCTGGAACAGATGGGTAAAATGAGATACATTTACTAACAACTAGAAAGGAAGTTTAGAACATCATTAAAATGTGGACTTACAGTTCTTTGATACCTCCAGTATCTCTTTGCTTGTCACTTGGTTGCAATGTAAAAATTTCCTTTTGCACAATTTATAGCACAAAAAAAGTTATATATCATTTGTAATATGTTGTTTTTTTACCACACATCCAGTTCTTAAAAACATTAAAAACTTGATAGTAAGTTGAAAAATGTCAGCACCCCCCCACACACACAAATAGATAGATAGACGGACAGACCGACAGACATACATTACCCTCATACTTCTGTTGGCATCTCTAGTTACAAACTGTCAGGGACAAACAACTTTATCCTTTCTCCTCATTTCAGTTATGACTACTTAATTCTACCCACTACATTGCTCATATTTGATCTTTGACCAACATGCACGAACGAACACACACACACACACACACACACACACACACACACACACACACATATGTTAAATTTTTCAATTTATTTACTTTTTTATTTTTATGTTTGCTGAACAGCGAAGCCACTTTTATCAAGTGTAAAAAATGATATTTTTTATTCCTTGCTTCACACCACATTAATACTCTGCTATGAAGCAGCACATTTTTTTTACCAGATGTTATTTATTGATTAGTACCCTGATGTAGAACATTTTTTACCCAATAGGTTATCATGTATGTTTGTTTTATATCTTTGTTAACAAGGTAAACCCAATAGAGAAAGTGTCCCTTTTAAGGGGTAACTCAGGAGAACTGTCTGAGTGATGGAGGTGGGGAAGGATTCAAACCCTCTACATTTGACTACAGTGAGCAGTCCAGTAACAGTTCATGGCTTTAAGTGCCACACAGCTCTAATTCACTTAAAAGTTTAACAGAGGTATTGCACAGGCATGCATTTTCTGAACAATTAGAACTATGAAACTCCCTCATCGACTTACCAAAAAAAGGAATTAATGTAGATCTGGCAACTGATGTGGAGGATTAAGGCCTCAAGCTCTTAATGAGCAGGATACAGGGTTTTATTTTTTTTCATCCTTCACATTTGTCTACCTTGTGAGTCTGAGCAAGTCAGCTTCTAGCTAAAAAAATAACACTGCTGGGGTAATTTCACACACACACACACACACACAGAATTCTCCCTTTCAAAACATACTTCTTGCAAAAGTCTGTTACTGGCATCTCCCTTTCAAAATGCCTATGTGCTTTCATATGGGGGCAGGAATAGAAAAAGAAAGCACTCTGAAGAAAACAGAAAGAGTAACTGTTCTGAGCATTCGGAGGGGGGTGCCCCCCAAGTGCCACCACTTTTTGTCAGGTAGTGTTTGGTTCTACGGAGGATGCCAAGTTTCTGTTGTGTTTTTTTAATAGTTTTTAATAGTTGCTGGAAAAAAATGGTTATTTTCAATTAGAATATCCAGAAGTTTTGTTTAGGTTATGAT
>NC_056729.1:39738153-39743153 GCF_019279795.1 Protopterus annectens | reverse complement strand
GTATTGTCTTGAAAGAGAGATAATTGCTAGGCTTGAGATTTAGAAGTGTTTTATCGTTTTAGGACTTCCAGGATCTGCAAACATCTGAGGAAAAGCCTTTGTTTATGTATTTTCACAGGTAGATGCTAAATGCTACCTTGATGGTTGTTTTTGAGCTTGGGAACTGAAGTCAGATGACAAGATGTGATGTCATGCTGCAAGTATCCCAGCAACAATATTTGAGATATTAATTTAAGAACTGTCTGAGAGATAGACTGTGCATTTTGTATTTGTCTTTGACCTGACAGCATCAGCAGGGAAACACTCACTCACCACATCTGCCTTGCTTGCTCTGTAAGTAAGGTAACTACAGTACAGTAATTTCTTTAAGACTCAGTAAGGAATATAGTAAAGATTACTTTAGATGTTTTGTGTATTTATTTGAGACTGTCCTGCAACATTGTTTTAAATATTTCCTGTGATTTTGAACTCCGAAGTTACTGTGATGATTTACTGAATATTTTCTTGTTCTTTTATTATTTATTATTAAATATATTTGAACCTATCTTTGTGGCTGGTATTTGTGAGACATATTTAAGTTCTGAGAGTACTTGCATATCTATTTGGTGACACCGTGCAGCCACTTCTAACAGTAGCAACATTACACAGTAAGATTGGCCACCCTTTGCTATGGGCATTAAAGTAGCTGATTAGTAGTGTCTGGTGGCAATGAAAACTACCTTATAGTCTGGGCAGAAGGGGGCATAGCTAGAAAACCTGGGCCAACCTTTCGTAGGTGTGTGTGTGTGTGTATATAAATCAAATCTCAAAGTGTGTGTGTGTCAGCTACATGGGCAGGGACATGAAGCACTGGTTGGAGAGACCCCAGACTATAAGGTAGTTTCCACTGCCACCAGTCACTCCTTATCAGCTACTTTAAGGCCCTCAACAAAGGGTTCCAATTTTACCGTGTAATGTTACTATCAATACAAATGGTAGTTTGACCAAGAGCAAGGCTATTAGTTAGAGTGGCCCACAGTGTCACCAAATAAATATGCAAGTACTCTCAGAACTTAAATATCTCTACACAGATCAGTCAAAATAAAAGGTTTAAATAAATTTAATAAAGGAACAAGACAATACTATATATATATATATATATATATATATATATATATATATATATATATACGGATCACCTTCATTTCGTCGACAGTTCATTCACCATCACTCAACTCAGCAGGCCCAGTTCACTGACACTTCATTTCACTGACACTTCATGTCACCGACACTCATTTTGTTGAAAATTATATATGGCCTACTCCCCACTGTAGAGCAACCCTGGAGTTAGTATATATGGTAAGGGGGGTGCGGGGGCGAAGCCCCCCACATACTGGGATCCTATAATGGTTTATTGGTAATAGTTATTCATTGCACTTGTAAGAATGCATCTGTATACTGTAAAACATTTATGATATGTGGGGGGCACCCCCCATTGTGGAGGGCTGTGTCCCCACACCCCCCCTTACTATATATTCCAACTCCAGGGTCGCTCTACAGTGGGGAATAGGTCATATATCATTTTTGACTAAATGAGTGTTGGTGAAATGAAGTGTCGGTGAAAGAAGTGTCAGTGAATTGGGCCTCCTGACTTGGTTGTCAGTGAAATGAACTGTCGATGAAATGAAGGTGACCCATATATACACAGTGACATCAGAGTTCAAAATCACAGGAAATATTCAAAACAACATTGAAGAGCAGTCTCAAATAAATAAATAAAAATATCTAAGCTAAGCTTTGCTATAATCCTGACTATATCTAAGAGAGTTACTATGCCCTCTTTAAGCTTCTGGAATTCCTGCTCACATGCTGTGTTCCACACTAACTTATCTGGCCTGTTTTTCCTTGTCAGGTCTGTGAGGGGAGCAGTTATGGTACTATAATTGGGGACAAACTTTTTGTAGTACCCTGCTGTCCCTAAAAATGCCCTCGCCTGCTTTTTGGTAACAGAGGCAGGCCACGCCTGAATTATTTCCACTTTGGCACGTTCTGGCCTGATCTTACCACTCCCTACTCTATGTCCCAGGTAAAAGACCTCTGCCATACCCACCTGACACTTATTGGGCATAATGGTCAACCCTGCCATCTGAAGTCTGCCCAACACCTTCCTGACATGCTGAAGCTGCTCTTGCCATGAATGGCTGTAGATGGCAATATCATCCAGGTAAGCAAAGGCAAAATCTCTTGCTCCTGCTAGGATATGATCTACCAGCCTCTGAAAAGTCACTGGGGAATTTCTCATCCCAAAGGGCATCTTTGTGAACTCATACAAGGGCACTTGCCAGTAGCCCTTGGTAAGATCAATAGTGGTAAGATACTTAGCCCCACCCAGCTGCTCTAGGGCTTCATCTGCTCTAGGCCTGGGGTAAGCATCTGACTCTGTGTGACTATTTAGTTTCCTGTAGTGCATTCAGAACCTGTTGCTGCCATCCTCCTTTGGAACCAGCACCACTGGGGAGGCTCAGGGACTGCTGGACTCATGGATTACTCCTACTTACAACATTTCCTGTATCTCCTCCCTCAGAGTCTGTTTGACTCCAACAGGCACTGTATAAGGGGCCTGCTTAATAGGCCTTTGGAGTCCTGTATCCACAAGGTGCTGCAGCAGGTGGGTGCACCCTGGTTTCCCAATGAACATGCCCCCAAACTCCTGTAACACTGCTTGGACATTGAGAACCAGGGTAGCAGATAGCTGCTGGGACATTGCTACCCCTTCCACTGAGGTGTCAGTCTGAGCCTCACTGAGGAGACCAGTCACCAGATCCCCCTCAGACTCCTCATGCTTTTCAGTGCAAATATTTAGCAGCAGGGCCTCCCTGTCATGGTAAGGTTTCATCATGTTAACATGGTACAATTTGTGCCCCTGACTTCTTACTAGCAATTCTACCATGTAGCTAACATCACTGACATTCCTTACCACTTTGAAGTGTCCCTCTCAAGCTGCCTGTAGCTTGTTGTGCCTGACAGGAATGAGAACCATAACCTGCTGCCTCACAGCATAATCTCTAGCTCAAGCATTCCTGTCATACCAGACCTTTTTCTGTTGTTGGGCTTCTGCCAGGTTCTCCTGGGCCAAGCCCATGAGTTCCCTGAGCCTTGTCCTGAGATTTAGGATGTATGCCACAACAGACTCCTTGTGGGATTCACACTCACCCTCCCTTTCATCACAAATCAAATCTAGAGATCCCTCACCCTATGCCCATACAGCAACTCAAAGGGTGAAAAACCTGTGGATTCTTGGGGCACCTCTCTGTAAGCAAACACCAGATGGTGTGAATATTTGTCCCACTCCCTCTTAAACTGGTCTGCAAGTGCCAGTAGCATGGCCTTTAGAGTAGAGTTTAACCTCTCAACCAGACCATGAGTCTGGGGATGGTAGGAGGTGGTCTTTAGTTGCTTCACCCACACACTGCTTCCACAGACAAGCCAGCAGGTCTGACATGAAATTGGCACATATGTCAGTCAGTATTTCTTTTGGCAAACATACCCTGCTGAAAATCTCTAACAAAGCATTTGCCAACTTTTCTGTCTCAATGGAGGACAAAGCCACTGCCTCAGGGTATCTGGTAGTATAACCTACTACCACTAGGATATACTTATTCCCTGTGGAACTTGGGGTACTCAGAGGCCCCACAATATCCATAGCTACCCTCTGAAATGTCTCCTCAATCACAGGCAAAGCCATCAAAGGAGCCTTGACCTTGTCTCCTGCCTTTTCTACCTTTTGGCACTGCTGACAAGTCTTGCAGTACCCTGTTACATACCTGTAAATCCCAGGACAATAAAAGTTCTGCATAATATGTCTCTTTGTATGCTTTATGCCCATATGACCTGCAAAGGGAATATCGTGGGCTATGTTTAGAACTGCCAGATGGTAGGATCTGGGCACTACCAAATGTAGCATTCTCTCACCCTCTACCCCTCCCTCAGGGGCCCACTCACTATACAGTAACCCTTTGTCCCAGTATACACATTCCCCCTTTCCTTGCAAATCAGGTGCCTCACTAGCTACCTCCCTCAGGCCTTGTAATGTAGATTCTGAGAGCTGAGCCTGTCTCAACGCTCTCTTTGTAACCCTTCCCAGCTCCCCTTCCACAGGAAGTCTGGTATTCTCTGACAGCAGTGCCTCACTGTCAGCCTGGGTACTACTACTCAACTCTACCCTTGCAGTCACTCTGTCCAAGGGGACATCAGTACCCACCATCAGTTTTGGCTCACCTTCATTCTCACTGCTACATGGTAGCTCCCTCTCTGAAGTACCTACCACACCAGTCCTGGCTTCAAGTTTGTAGTCTGTCTGGGTCCCCCCAAGGCTACCAGACCTACATGCCTGTCTCCAAGCCAGACTTCATGTAAATACATGCACACAAGGTACTGCATTATCAAAATCATTCCCTATCAGGACATCTGCAGGGATATCCTCAAACACACCTACTTGCTTGCTTCCTTTTCCACCCTCTCGGTCAAGGTGAACCCTAGCCAAAGGTATTTGGAAATGGGTCCCTCCTAAATCTCTGATGGCAGTAGACTGCCCAAGTAAGTAGTGCAGGTCAGAGGGTGTGTATCTCTTAGCAGTGGCATGTTTTTCATCTATAAGATAGGATATAACCTCTTGTGGTAGTTTGGTACCCTTGTTGTCTCAAGAAAACTTACTGCTTGCATTCTGTCATTCCCACTAACTGGCTCTCCCACCTTTTGGTCCCCAGCTTGCCTCCATGGACATCTATATGCTATATGGCCTCACTGGTTGCATTTAAAACATTTAACCCTTGGTCCTGGCCATGTACCTGAACTACTGGCTTCCCATGTTGTTGGCAGACTCTGCTGGGGGAGGTTTGGGCTGCCCACCATGGTTCCCTTAGACCCATGAGCAGCACTATGTATCCCTTTCCTGTGCAGTGATGCCCTGCTTGCTAGGTATAGGTCTTCCTTTTTCCCCCAACTCATTTGCAGTATTGCAT
>NC_056729.1:39720653-39733153 GCF_019279795.1 Protopterus annectens | reverse complement strand
CAGCTTACTTGTGCTATGTGCCCCTTCATTAAAACTTGAGGAAAGGGAAATTTGAAGTATTTTAACTGGCTATCTATATAAACAAATGAATTAAAATTTGAAAAAAAAAAATATTTCCATCATTGGCACTAGGGAACAGAATTACTTTCAAATCCTTTGCTTTCCAATAGCATCTGTCACCTATACATGAAACTGCAAAGATCCATCAGAGCAGTCACACTTTTGATATCTGAAGGAAAAGTGTAGGGGGAGGGTACTGTCAGCTCATCTTGGACTACAGAATGATACTTTGAACAAAAGCCTGAAATTTAGCTATTTTATGGTTACAGCTGTATAACTCCTTAGTATACTGTAAAACAAGCACAGAGACACACACAAATGGGGGCCATTCAAGAAGTAAAAGAAGAAGTCCTGTTACAGAAAAGTATATAAGATTACAGTGACTGACACTAATCCCATTACTTGTCAATGGCATGGGAATAAACCTCTACTTCATTATGTCTACCATGACTCATACAAAGCAGACTAGAAATGGATTATGGGAAAGAGAAAGGCTTGAAGAAAAAAAAGGATCATGTTGATACACCAAGCCTTATCACTAGCCATTTTGTAGACACATATTAACATTCTGTAAGAAGAAAGAGTGATTTTGAGAGATTAAAATAGCTCAGAAAACAAAGACAGAGTGAAAAAATAGATACTTTGTATTCCTAAGGTGGAGTTTTGCTTTAATTGCAGACTAAGATTAAAGTAATGTCTACTATGTTAAAAAAGAAGAAATATGAGCTGATGTTTTTACAAGGGTCAAAATTAAAACTAAAACCGAAACCTTGATTCCTAGCTGTGCCTCCACAGCTAAGCATGGTGTAGTTATCCTTAGCCACAGATCCTTAAATTGGTAGTTACCTCATACAGACACAGATCATATGGGAAGATATGCAACTGCTTTAGTTAATTCATATTGTGGCAGCTTATTTCTTGGTAACTCTTATGACCCAAGTATGGCTTTTCCAGTATATTCAGAAGACTATGTATTGGAGCTAACCATGTATTACAGTGAAAATATACCACTCATCTTGGGGCAGATCTTAACATGGTGCTTTATCCAATGTTGGACACATAGCATACTGGAATTCAACGTGCTCCCAAATTGCTGAATTAGCACTGGTGGATGTGTGGAGGTTGTTGAAATGTCACTCCAGAGATTACATTTTTTTCTGTCAGCATCAAGGCACTGGTAGTAGGATAGATATGCTCTTTTTTCTTAAATGCATAACCTGTAATATCACTGATGCCCAGATTTTACCCAGTCCTTTTATCTGACCATTCTTTAATGATGATTCAGATGGGTCATACATTTATATAAATCTATACTGTTAGCTGGAGGTTTGATCGGTTATGGTTCATGGACAAAACTAGTTGCTCAAGAACACAGTCATTCAGCTGCCCCTTCATCTACTACCCCAGCTCTCCCTCCACTTTCTGGTTTCTTGAACTTAAGACCATTTCAAATTAAGTATCAGGAATATATGCTATTATTGATTATTAAAATGTAAACAAAATGTTTATTTATTAGCTTATATTTTGTTATAAGACATGTTAAAATGGAAGCAAACTGTTGGATTCCTGGATGAAGGCGAGAACCAAGATCTCCTGTAGTTGCTTACTCACTCAGGTACACTGTATGGTGCCTATTTGAAGGGCCACAGAGGCTCCCTGTCTATAAGGTGCTTCATAAGGTGGATGCAGTCTGGCCTACCTGTAAGCCTGTACTCAGACTGCTGTAGTTCTGCATTAATCTACTTAATCTGAGTAAGAGATAGCTGCATACCTCCCCTTGTCCCCATACTTTTTTTTCTTTTTTCTATGTTTTTTGTCTCCCTCTTTCCTATAATTCCCCTGATTTGACTCATGCACTACTCTACTGCATATTCCATACCCAACAGTTGTACATAATGTACATGATTTGTTCTTTGTACATGAATTTATCCAAAGAAATATTATACTATATGATGTTATGATGGTGTACACATACTTTTGCTGCCTATTTACTGACTTACTTCTCATATCATGTGTACGTATCATTGTGTACATTTATTCTACATCTTAGCCTGACTTATATTTTTCCCTGAATACTTGATATTACATTACCGCTGTTGTGCAGATACTAATTAATGTTTGTTTCTTTTGATGTTTACCACCATGCTGAGCTTGAAGTGGTATAGGAGGATCAATGGTCTTCCTTGGATAACAAATTTTAAATAATTAAAACTACCTGTTTAAGTTACATATTCTACTCATGGTTTCATCTTTGGGAGGTGCTGCAGACAACACCAAACAGACCTTGTTACTATGAAGCATGCTTATTCTGAAGCATGAAACATGATAAAATCTTACCTCCGTTAACCAATGCAATTAGATGTCAAGAAGTAGTAGAAAATGATTGAGTGGAGCTACACTTAATGATTGTTGGATGACTGGAGACCCATAAAGAACATGAAACATTTCTAACTTCCATTATATATTCTGATCAAATACCACCCCTTTATTCCTTTGTGGGCCTCCAGTTATCTCCTGCATTGCTCTAAATTGTTCAGAGTTCCTTACCCAGTTAATTTTCATACCTTGTTATAGTCAATGTATTTCTACAAAACCATATAAAATTGTTGAACTTCCTCAGAATGCTAAACAACAATAGTAATAATCTCAGGCCTCTACATAAAATGACATTACTCTTACTTTGATGGGCAAAGGGAATGTTGGTTCCAAGCCAAGTCATAACACAGTTGGATATCAACTGGCATTTCCTATACCGATTTATGATGGTATGAGTGTCATTAGAAGCATTATCACAGGCAGTTGGAAGGTTTTGATGAGGCATTTAGATTTGGTCAAAGTCCTAGGCAGTAAGCCTTTGCTCACTTACAAGAGAGTGGTGAACATCAAGACTATTTTGTAGAAAAATACTTTTAGCAAAGAAGGACATGTACCTTTTGGTACTTTTGCTTGTGGCCACTGCAGACAAAGTAGATTTATTGTTAATTCAGGTTCTGTGGAGTTAAAACATTCTGGAAAGATTCTATGGGCTAAAGGTCATTATAATTGTAACTCCACTTGTGTTGTCTACATTGCAGTGTGCAATTCTTGCACAAGCTTCTATATAGGTAAATCCATTAGGACTTTGGGCGAAAGGATTTATAAGCATGTTTTTGCCATTAAAAATAAGGATAAGACAAGTACGTTGGCACGCCATGGTATGGTGTGTAATAATTTTAAAAAGTTTACATTTTTTGTACTAGATACTGTTGATTCAGGAGTTTTTATTTGAGATTCCAAACTATTATTAGAGTGTAGGGAGAGCAAATGGCAGATTGCTTTGTGTGCAGATTATTTCCCAAGACCGAACAAAACCATAAATATAAAGTGTTTTTTTGCAAATGCAGAAACTGTAATGGTTCACTTTTATATTTATGTAAATATTTTAGCACTGCTGACTCCCCTTCGACCTGAACTAAAGACCCAATCTGCTTTCACTAAAACTGAAAATTGGATGCATAACAACCATCTTGTCCTGAATGCAAATAAAACAAAACTAATGACCTTTACTCCCTCCAGATGCTCAGTAATTGATAACACCTCCTCAATGATAATTAGCCAAAATTACTCCCCCATTGAGACTGTGCCTCACACCAAACTCCTAGGTATCATCATCGATGAACATCTGAAATTTGACATCCATATTTTAACAGCCATAAAAAAAAAACATAAACTAGGACTCCTATACTGACACAATCGCTACTTGACTCCCTCCACCAGGAAGACCTTAGCCTCCACCAACCTTCTCCTCTCTTTAATTTATGGTGCCCCCCCCCCCCACTCACCAACCTCCAACTGCTTACAATCCAAACTGGATTCCTGCTGCAATAAAATCTGCAAATTCGCCACCAACTCCAAAAGCTCCTTCCATCATTACCACTCCCTCCGTTCTCTACAGGGGGTAGACCTTCCTAATTACCTGAACCTTCTACAGCTCACCACTGCCCACAAACTTGTGTTGAAGCCATCCAGCTGCCCCACTCTCTCCTTCTTAACCACCTAAATACCCAACTGCTCACTCTGATCATAAAATCAAAATCTCTTGCATATTCACAAACCTTCCCAGCCCCTGGACAATTTTTGCTGTCTTACCCCATAGCCAAACTATGGAACTTCCTCCCCCCTTTGTAATACTCCCAACCACACCAGCTTCAAATCCCTACTACACTCCTATCTCTCATCATATTGGATATGTTCCTGTTCATCTCCTACTTGAGTGCCCCCACTACCGTTCCTTTCAGCAGCCCCATCTTCTCTCCACCTAGCAACCTTACACTCAACTAAACCTTTGCCTCCTCTCCAAAACTTCTACTAGGCATACTTATCTTCTGCTATATCTTCCTCTACTTCTATCTACTTCTGTAAGTTGTTTTTTTTAAGTTCTTATTCTCCAAATGTTAAAGTGTTACAGCCTGAATATGTATTTTGCTTCGCTCCACTGCCAATCAAGCCACTCTGTATTCAAATATAATTACTTTCAAACTTTGTACTTCATACTTTACTACTTTGCACTATTTTATCAATATTGTATATACATTGCTTGATATTCATGATTATATTGTCTATGTAATTCTCTAAGAACTCATATACTGCATTGTATCACTTATGGAGATTTTCTCCCTGGGCCTCCACTGAAAATGGGCTCTTCTTGGCCCAGTGGAATTCCCCAGTCATCAAACTGTAACAAATAAATAATAAATAATGAAACAATTCCAATACCAGCAAGGAAAATGGTGTACATGAGGCTTGTGTTGTAACCATTGCAGTAGAGTTGTATGCATTCACGCTGTAAGGTAAGGTGCTACAGTCAAGTATATCACTGTAATAGCTGCAGAATACAAATGTAATGGCTGCCAGTTGTTTTGTTTATCTCATATAGTACCATTCAAGGCTGTCTCTTGGCCAGTATTTTTCACATAATGCTCTGTCATCCACAAACATCAGGTGATCAAGGTATATGGGTGAGGTAGCCTACTCCATGAACTGATATTGTTTGTTGACTTCACAGATATTTCAACCCACTAACAATAAGTTGTGTACATCAGCATTGTTTATACTAACATACAGCGCACCTACTATATGTGTTATGCTTGTATTTCATGCATGTGTGTTCTATTGTCTCTGCAGTCTAGTATAACACTGTAGTAGCACTGTCAGGTCATATTTTGGTTCCAGGTAAGATCTAGGCAAATAACAATCAGTAGTCACCATTGACTCAGTAGCTCAGTTTGTTAAATGCTCTGTATATAATACATTTTGCCTTATACAGACCAGGGTTTGAATCCAGTGCTATGTAGCACTACATATTACAGTAGCAGTCACGTAATGCTCACATATTCTCTATCCACAGGAACTACAGGTAAATGGGTGAGGTAGCCCATATTATGGGTAGAGAACTGTGTGATTAGATTTCCCAGACTGTTAAAATCAGTAGCAAGCATGTGAAAAATCAGCAATGTGCAGTCAGAAGTAATATGTGTAATCCTGGTATGACTATATGCCTGGAGCGTCTGTTAAAAGTTGCTGCAGTCGAATAATACATTCCTTGCAGATATCCTCTACAGTCACTGTTAGTGGGTTCTATTCCCATGCCTGCCAGCCAAGGCATGACTGCTGTTTAGTGTCTGTACTGTACACATACATGTCTCTCAAGTGTTATGATTTCATTTTATGTAATTAGTAGTGCGTAATTCACCTGTTACAAGAATACCATGCCAGTGAGTACCTAGATTTCAAAGAATCACCATTTCAGCCCACAGAACACCTTGGTAGTTATATAGATCCACCTGATGTTCAAGTGTTCTGTGTAGGTGTGTACCTGCAATTGTTACCGTTTGGCCCATAGTGTCCCATGCATATAGCTGGAGAGGTATGTACATGCTACATCAGCTACAGGAAACTTGTACTTACTGTGCAGATAAAGAAAATACAGACCCGTAGAGTAGATAGTAGTACTGTTGTCAAGAAGTAAGCAGGAATGTTACTAACAGACTGGTTTTCTCTCTCTTTCCACTCCTTATCTTCATTTATGTATTACTGTTATTCATTAGTTATGGTTTACTATTAACATATGTTGTTACATTAACTGTTTTTTGGGGCATGTGTTTTAGTACTGTTATGTATTATAATGGATGCATATTAACATATCTTGTTAAATTACCTATTTTGTTGGCCTTATCCTGTAACTGTTACTGGCATGCTGTTCTATTAACTGTTCTGTTACTTATTGTTGTGTTTCATATAATATGCACTGATATGTAATAGCGTTATTTCTAATGCTCTACCATGCTGTTATAACTAACAATGTTTTGTTAATAACTAACCTATACTTATTGCTATGCCTCCATTCCCACAGCACATCGGTGTAGGCCGGTTCCTGGTGATCTGCCTACCTTGCCTCAACTGGCCATGGCACCAGGTCCTAGCACATCTGGGGCTCAGGCCGGTGGTGCCCCCTCCACTGCCCTGCACCACCTGTGGCATCAGGTGGAACTGCCTCAGGGGAGGGGGCCCAGCCTTCTGCTGGAAGCAGTGGCGGAGGGGCTGCATTGACCCAGGATCAACTGCCAGTCATGGTGTGCAGGATTGTCCACCGGAGCAATGAACACTACCTGCACCAGATTGAGAGCATACTGTCAACCTGATTATGCAGGCTCACCCTGGCACACAGCCTCCAGCACAACCACCCTCTGGGCAGTGAAGGAGCAGTGTCAATTGTCCCATGGATGAGGATGTGAGTCACACTTGTGCTGTCTGGAGGCATGTGTGACTTGGATTCCACAACACCCTCCCCATCCAAGGTGTTTACCCCCTCATGTGTCACACACCTCCCCTGTCTGATGTCTTGTGTGTCTTTTCTGTCTGCAAATGCATCCTTACCTACCTCCCCATGCATACTTATGTCCCTTCCCCTACATTCCCTTCTCACCTTAAAAAAAAGGGGCACCTGTCCCAAAAAAAAATCATCCTATACGTAGCTCTCTATGTCGTACATGTGTTCACTGGCCACAACTAATCTGGTCTAATTGGCTTGAAAACACAGTTATGTTGCCCTCACCCCTCTCTCTGGGGTTTGAAAGTCCAAGTTAATTTACAAAATCTGTCAAAATACACAACTGTTGCTGTACAAGATATGAATAGCTGTGGTTCTTTTCTACACCCTTCCTGCACAGCCCTAATTGACTTTCACTATGTTTGCCCCCCTGCTTTCCCCAATTTCACCACTTTCCTATTACCCCCTTTTTCTTTTCTTTAAAATTTTTTAGTGCGGATTTGCACAGAGCTAAGTGAAGTAGCTAGGTTCAGCGTGCCGCGCCACTTCCCTTAGCTAAACTTTAATGAGCTTTAATGATTAAATGTGTTTATAACATTGTTATACACATGTACAAAAGAAACTCCTTTACCATGTTTCAAACCCAGGCCCTTTTTACGTACAGCCCACTGCATTAACCCACCATGCCACAGAGATCTGACTTAAAGCAGGTGTTTCCAGCAAAACAAACTGATCAAAACTATGAGGCAAACATCTTAACATTCTGCAAATATCTGTATAGTTGAGAGTTATGATGCTTACAGGGAACATATACTACAGCAGGTTTGCATTGTTTTCTGTCATTGTGGCACACTGGTGCTGCTGGACTGTCCCCATATAGTTGTAATAGCACATTGTTAATTGTCTGGCAGTGGACATATAACATATTAGTGGGAGTTTGCCTGTAGCAGACACACCACAGTAGACTACAGTGCTGGATGTTGAAGCATACAACAGAATCTGTCATGGCACACAGGGACATACCCCAGTATTGCTACTATCTTGGTGGTATCCACACATGTAGAGTGTGAGGGGAGCAGTGGATAATGGAGGCTATTATGGGTGTGCTGGATCTGTATATAGTGGATGTCCACGTATCTGATCCTGTAATGTGTTCCCATTTTTTGTTGTCTTTCAGGAAACATCTACCACAGGAGGCATGCCTCCTTCACAGATGTAGAGAATGACATCATACTGGATGGACTGAGACAGCAGCTTCAGATCTTGTTGTCCAGGGGGAGGCATAATCTGGAGCACTGGGCAACATTGTGGGCAGACCTTGTGCGGGATGTGAATCAGATTGGCCAACAGGACAGGACCTATGAGCAGGTCCAACAATGGGCCACAGGCATGCTGAATGCTGCACAACGAAGGCCAGCTGCTGTTGCCAGGGATTATGCTACCACTGGTGGTGGGCCTGTGACAGAACAACCACTCTCAGCCACAGAGAAATTCCTGGCAAACCTAGGAACACTTGGCAGCTCCCTGGCATCCATCACACCATACATCGTGGAGGTGGGTGCCACAGTGTCCACAGCAGAGGAGTGTGCAGGTAAGCATACTGTGTTCACCAGTGTAATAATGTACCAGTCATTGTGGCAAGCTATACATAGCTGTACATGGGTGTTAGGTCTATATGCATTGGGGGAGGGAGTTAGGGTTTATTTTATTTTATTTTTATTTTTATTTTACATTTGTTGACCGGGCTAGTCTAACTGGATATATGTCCATTTTCAGTAGAGGCCCAGGGAGAAAAGCTCCAAGTTTTAATACATAGTAAAGAAATAAGTCTACATAAAAGTTAAGACAGTCAAACCAGTAAACAGAAAAAAACTAAAAAAGATAAAATATATACATTTTTTTTTTAGATGAGCAGAAGAACAATATTTTAAAGGTAGCTTAGAATAAAAGAAAGGATAAAGTGAGAAAGAGGTGGGGTAAAGATAGAAAAGGTATCAGAGATATAATAGGATGAGTAGAGGATCAGATTATTTTCATAGGGCTAAAAAAGTTACTTTTATGAAGGGGAGGCAAAACATACACATAAGGAGAGAGGAAAGAAAAGAAGCTTTTGAGTACTTGTTCAAGGGGTAAGTTCCCTGTCTTAAAGACTAGCTGTGGAACTTTAGAAAACATTTATTGGGTAGAGAAAGGGGAGAGGGAAAGGGTAATAGGAGACAGAAGAGCAAGCTAGTCAGGGTTAATACAGGGGCAGAGCCATTTTTTATTAAGGTACAATTTGAGATTCTTCTTGAAAATAGGAAGAGAACTCAGGGATGTGATATCAGCGGGTAATTTGTTCCAGTGTTTCCCAACTGAGTTGGAGAATAAGCCATCTCCTGCAGAGTTATTAGATGTAGTAATGTTGATCAGAAGTTTGTTAGAGAAGCATAGATGTTTCAGGTTATAATAAGGGGTAATGAGGCTGGTGAGTATTGGAGTTTTGGTGGGTTGGTACAGGGTTTTGTGAGCTATTAGTAGTTGAAGTTTAATCTGATTAGGAAGTTCGAGCCAGCCAAGTTGTCTTAGATTAATGCAGTGGTGGGTTCTAAAAGGAGATCCGGTAGCAAATCTAGCAATATTGTTGTAGGATATAACTAGTTTATTAAGGTTTTTTTTTTGACAGGTTGGTATAAATAGGACATGCATAGAGTAAAGTAGAGATTAGATGGGTCTTAGCTAGGGTAATTCTAGTAGCTGGCGTAAGAAATGATTTAATTCTATATAGGGTTCCTATTTTTTTTTGTTCACACTTTTTATAGTAGAGTTAATGTGATTCTCAAAATTGAGTTTATTATCTATTGTAATTCCTAGTAGTTTTGTGGTGGTTTCAGGGGAAATACTAGTATTGTTGTTTGAAGTGATCGAGAAATGTAGGGGTATTTGGTTACTTGTTGGGGAGAAGAGTAGAAGTTTTGTTTTCTTAGGGATGAGTAGGACGCAGTGTTGGGAAAACCAATGTTCAACTGTGTTAAAGGCTTTTTGTGTAAGAGACTGAAGTTCAGCATGAGAGGTAGCTGTGCAGATAATAGTGGAGTCATCTGCATATTGAATACAGTTAGAAAAAGGGATAGCTGATTGAAGGTCATTGATAAAGATGGAAAAAAGAAGTGGACCTAAGATGGAGCCTTGTGAAACACCTAGGGAAATAGGAAGGTGGTCAGATATTGAGTTTTTCCAGACTACTGCTTGTTGACGGTTTTCGAGGTAAGATTGAAACCAAGTTAAGCTGTTAGGATCCAGTGATAGAGAATTGAGAATGTGGAGGAGCATTTTGTGATTTACCATGTCAAAGGCTTTAGATAGGTCAATGAATAGTGCAGAAGAAAGATTGTTTAAGTTGCGGTTAATGTTAATGGTGTTTGTGAAGGAGAGCAGAGCAGTGGCGGTGCTGTGGGAAGGTCTGAAGCCATGTTGACAGCTAGCAAGTAGGTTGTTTTGGAGAAGATGATTTAGGAGTTGTTTATGGATACATTTTTCTAAGATTTTGGCAATAGGGGATAATAAAGCAATGGGACGATAGATAGATCAATAGAGTTTCCCCGTTTGTGTAGTGGGATGATGTGGGATATTTTCCAGATATCAGGGACAGTTCCTTCATTGATGGATCTATTTATCAAAATAGAGATTGGATAAGCTACAGCTTTGGCTCCTATTTGCAGAAACTCAGCAGGGAGTTTGTCTTCAGAGGGTGAGGAGGGTTTTAGTTTTTGAAGTAGTGAAGAAATATATGATGTAGGGATGGGATGGAAGTGAAATGAGGGTGGTATATTAACAGAGAAGGAATGTAGATTTGAGGTGTCAGCAGATAGGTGACTAGCCAGGTTTTGTATAGTATTTGTGAAGTAGGAGTTAAACGTATTAGCTATTTGTATAAGGTTATCAGGGTTGGGTGTGATTGATTGGCCTGGGGATAGTAGATTATTAATGGTGGTCCAAAACATTTTAGGTTCCTTATTGGATATTTGTTGTAGACGAAGGTAGTAGTTCTGTTTATCAGATAGTATGGCTTTTTTTGTTTTATTCCTACATTCACGAAAGGTTTGATGGTCAGCTTGTTTTTTGGAAGTACACCATTTTGCCCAGTTTTTGTTTCTGGTTATGATTAGTTGCCTAGCGTTGTTGCTTATACTCATTTGTGCACACATACTCAGAATGTCAGCAATACAGCCAGTATCACAGTAGGTACTGTACATGTGGATATATGCACATATTACCTTGTATTGCTGTAACCTTTGGTGGTGGTGACAATACCTCTCCCTCACCTTTTCATAGGTCTGTCAGGAGTAGCCCATGTCTGTGGTCCTGTACCTGGTAAGTGTGATACTGTTTTTTATAGATCATATATACTCTATGAAAGTTAAGGGCTGCCATATTGCCGTATGTACACATGTTGTGTTTAGCCAGAGTAGAATATTTGTACGTTCCATTCTGGTACAGTTAACTATGGTTCATAGACTGGTTAGTCACAGGTGTGTATTTGAATGACCATCGACTTGTCTCCACTTATAGTTATGAGTGGCTACACAGCCTGGTATGCATGAGGTAATTACTCCAAGATGCCTGCTCAAACACAAAAGGGAGATGCTACATACCTGAGGCAATGATATTAGTACTGGCATATCATTCTCGACATAGGTGTACTGGGTTTTATGTGTAGTTCTATCACATATAGTGTCATATTGCATACCTTACAGGCAGATTGTACGGGAACTTTATCAGGCTGTAGCTGAAGTGCATGTAATAAACGGCTTGACTTGTCTGTGTATGTTGGTGTGAGGTTGTCTTTTGTGCATAGGAGTGGAGATGAAAAGAACGACTAGTAATGCAAATGTGGATCCTCATTTGTATCAGGCTGTATGGATTACCATACATAAAAATATGACTGCACATCATTTTGTCGATCGCACTTCGTGCAATTTACATTTGTGTGAAAGTGCCGTTTTGCACAATGAGATGGCCTAATGGCTAAGGTGTTTGCCTTGCAAACACAAGGTGCAGGGTTTGAGTCTCACAAGGGATAATTGGCTAGGCTTAAAATGGCTCACAAGGGCAGTTAGCCTAGTACTAATCTATGAACCTATGAATGCCACAATGTTGAACCTTACAACAGTGAATGCAATACAGCATTTGCTGTTGTAAGGTTCAACATTGTGATTCAGATTGCACTATAGTGGGGATCGGGAAATGTACTCTTTGCCTCACTATAGCGCAATCCCAGAGTTTGTATATTTAAGTAGTGGGGGTGTGGGGGCTGGGAGCTTACCCTGCTGCAAATGCGTATTTTACTGTGCAAGTCACAGTAACACTGTTCCCAGAAGTGTTGTGAATGTTCAAATTATGTCGACTTTGAACATTCACCACTTCGGAGTTCGACTTTATTTGTGTTCAACATTATAAATTTTGCGTTTTTGTTTCAAATTAGTAGCAATTCACCATTGTTTAATTTGGTGAAATAATAGTAAACCTAAAAGTGCAGGTAGTAATGTATTGCTTTTGTCTTGGTTTTCACAGGTCACCGGGGGAGTTGGAATCTGTCCCCCCTCACAACCTGATGTCAGTGTCTCATCGGACTGTGATGATGATGGTGGCC